>NC_037672.1:140797192-140960676 GCF_003255815.1 Theropithecus gelada
CTTTAAGTTGTAGGGTACATGTGCATAACATGCAGGTTTGTTACATATGTATACTTGTGCCATGTTGGTCTGCTGCACCCATCAACTCGTCATTTACATCAGGTATAACTCCCAATGCAATCCCTCCCCCCTCCCCCCACCCCATGATAGGCCCCGGTGTGTGATGTCCCCCTTCCCGAGTCCAAGTGATCTCATTGTTCAGTTCCCACCTATGAGTGAGAACATGCGGTGTTTGGTTTTCTGTTCTTGTGATAGTTTGCTAAGAATGATGGTTTCCAGCTGCATCCATGTCCCTACAAAGGATGCAAACTCATCCTTTTTTATGGCTGCATAGTATTCCATGGTGTATATGTGCCACATTTTCTTAATCCAATCTGTCACTGATGGACATTTGGGTTGATTCCAAGTCTTTGCTATTGTGAATAGTGCTGCAATAAACATACATGTGCATGTGTCTTTATAGCAGCATAATTTATAATCCTTTGGGTATATCCCCAGTAATGGGATGGCTGGGTCATATGGTACATCTAGTTCTAGATCCTTGAGGAATCGCCATACTGTTTTCCATAATGGTTGAACTAGTTTACAATCCCACCAACAGTGTAAAAGTGTTCCTATTTCTCCACATCCTCTCCAGCACCTGTTGTTTCCTGACTTTTGAATGATCGCCATTCTAACTGGTGTGAGATGGTATCTCATTGTGGTTTTGATTTGCATTTCTCTGATGGCCAGTGATGATGAGCATTTTTTCATATGTCTGTTGGCTGTATGAATGTCTTCTTTTGAGAAATGTCTGTTCATATCCTTTGCCCACTTTTTGATGGGGTTGTTTGTTTTTTTCTTGTAAATTTGTTTGAGTTCTTTGTAGGTTCTGGATATTAACCCTTTGTCAGATGAGTAGATTGCAAAAATTTTCTCCCATTCTGTAGGTTGCCTGTTCACTCTGATGGTAGTTTCTTTTGCTGTGCGGAAGCTCTTTAGTTTAATTAGATCCCATTTGTCAATTTTAGATTTTGCTGCCATTGCTTTTGGTGTTTTAGACATGAAGTCTTTGCCCATGCCTATGTCCTGAATGGTACTACCTAGATTTTCCTCTAGGATTTTTATGGTATTAGGTCTAACATTTAAGTCTCTAATCCATCTTGAATTAATTTTCGTATAAGGAGTAAGGAAAGGATCCAGTTTCAGCTTTCTACTTATGGCTAGCCAATTTTCCCAGCACCATTTATTAGATAGGGAATCCTTTCCCCATTTCTTGTTTTTGTCAGGTTTGTCAAAGATCAGATGGCTGTAGATGTGTGGTATTATTTCTGAGGACTCTGTTCTGTTCCATTGGTCTATATCTCTGTTTTGGTACCAGTACCATGCTGTTTTGGTTACTGTAGCTTTGTAGTATAGTTTGAAGTCAGGTAGCGTGATGCCTCCAGCTTTGTTCTTTTGACTTAGGATTGTCTTGGAGATGCGGGCTCTTTTTTGGTTCCATATGAACTTTAAAGCAGTTTTTTCCAATTCTGTGAAGAAACTCATTGGTAGCTTGATGGGGATGGCATTGAATCTATAAATTACCTTGGGCAGTATGGCCATTTTCACGATATTGATTCTTCCTATCCATGAGCATGGTATGTTCTTCCATTTGTTTGTGTCCTCTTTTATTTCACTGAGCAGTGGTTTGTAGTTCTCCTTGAAGAGGTCCTTTACATCCCTTGTAAGTTGGATTCCTAGGTATTTTATTCTCTTTGAAGCAATTGTGAATGGAAGTTCATTCATGATTTGGCTCTCTGTTTGTCTGTTATTGGTGTATAAGAATGCTTGTGATTTTTGCACATTAATTTTGTATCCTGAGACTTTGCTGAAGTTGCTTATCAGCTTAAGGAGATTTTGGGCTGAGACAATGGGGTTTTCTAAATATACAATCATGTCATCTGCAAACAGGGACAATTTGACTTCTTCTTTTCCTAACTGAATACCCCTGATTTCTTTCTCTTGCCTAATTGCCCTAGCCAGAACTTCCAACACTATGTTGAATAGGAGTGGTGAGAGAGGGCATCCCTGTCTTGTGCCAGTTTTCAAAAGGAATTTTTCCAGTTTTTGCCCATTCAGTATGATATTGGCTGTGGGTTTGTCATAAATAGCTCTTATTATTTTGAGGTACGTTCCATCAATACCGAATTTATTGAGCGTTTTTAGCATGAAGGGCTGTTGAATTTTGTCAAAAGCCTTTTCTGCATCTATTGAGATAATCATGTGGTTCTTGTCTTTGGTTCTGTTTATATGCTGGATTATGTTTATTGATTTGCGAATGTTGAACCAGCCTTGCATCCCAGGGATGAAGCACACTTGATCATGGTGGATAAGCTTTTTGATGTGTTGTTGAATCCGGTTTGCCAGTATTTTATTGAGGATTTTTGCATCGATGTTCATCAGGGATATTGGTCTAAAATTCTCTTTTTTTGTTGTGTCTCTGCCAGGCTTTGGTATCAGGATGATGTTGGCCTCATAAAATGAGTTAGGGAGGATTCCCTCTTTTTCTATTGATTGGAATAGTTTCAGAAGGAATGGTACCAACTCCTCCTTATACCTCTGGTAGAATTCAGCTGTGAATCCATCTGGTCCTGGACTTTTTTTGGTTGGTAGGCTATTAATTATTGCCTCAATTTCAGAGCCTACTATTGGTCTATTCAGGGATTCAACTTCTTCCTGGTTTAGTCTTGGAAGAGTGTAAGTGTCCAGGAAATTATCCATTTCTTCTAGGTTTTCCAGTTTATTTGCGTAGAGGTGTTTATAGTATTCTCTGATGGTAGTTTGTATTTCTGTGGGGTCGGTGGTGATATCCCCTTTATCATTTTTAATTGCGTCGATTTGATTCTTCTCTCTTTTCTTCTTTATTAGTCTTGCTAGTGGTCTGTCAATTTTGTTGATCTTTTCAAAAAACCAACTCCTGGATTCATTGATTTTTTGGAGGGTTTTTTGTGTCTCTATCTCCTTCAGTTCTGCTCTGATCTTAGTTATTTCTTGCCTTCTGCTAGCTTTGGAATGTGTTTGCTCTTGCTTCTCTAGTTCTTTTAATTGCGATGTTAGAGTGTCAATTTTTGATCTTTCCTGCTTTCTCTTGTGGGCATTTAGTGCTATAAATTTCCCTCTACACACTGCTTTAAATGTGTCCCAGAGATTCTGGTATGTTGTATCTTTGTTCTCATTGGTTTCAAAGAACATCTTTATTTCTGCCTTCATTTCGTTATGTACCCAGTAGTCATTCAGGAGCAGGTTGTTCAGTTTCCATGTAGTTGAGCGGTTTTGATTGAGTTTCTTAGTCCTGAGTTCTAGTTTGATTGCACTGTGGTCTGAGAGACAGTTTGTTATAATTTCTGTTCTTGTACATTTGCTGAGGAGTGCTTTACTTCCAATTACGTGGTCAATTTTGGAATAAGTACGATGTGGTGCTGAGAAGAATGTATATTCTGTTGATTTGGGGTGGAGAGTTCTATAGATGTCTATTAGGTCTGCTTGCTGCAGAGATGAGTTCAATTCCTGGATATCCTTGTTAACTTTCTGTCTTGTTGATCTGTCTAATGTTGACAGTGGAGTGTTGAAGTCTCCCATTATTATTGTATGGGAGTCTAAGTCTCTTTGTAAGTCTCTAAGGACTTGCTTTATGAATCTGGGTGCTCCTGTATTGGGTGCATATATATTTAGGATAGTTAGCTCTTCCTGTTGAATTGATCCCTTTACCATTATGTAATGGCCTTCTTTGTCTCTTTTGATCTTTGATGGTTTAAAGTCTGTTTTATCAGAGACTAGAATTGCAACCCCTGCTTTTTTTTGTTCTCCATTTGCTTGGTAAATCTTCCTCCATCCCTTTATTTTGAGCCTATGTATGTCTCTGCGTGTGAGATGGGTCTCCTGAATACAGCAGACTGATGGGTCTTGACTCTTTATCCAGTTTGCCAGTCTGTGTCTTTTCATTGGAGCATTTAGTCCATTTACATTTAAGGTTAAGATTGTTATGTGTGAACTTGATCCTGCCATTATGATATTAACTGGTTATTTTGCTCGTTAGTTGATGCAGTTTCTTCCTAGCCTCGATGGTCTTTACATTTTGGCATGTTTTTGCAATGGCTGGTACCTGTTGTTCCTTTCCATGTTCAGTGCTTCCTTCAGGGTCTCTTGTAAGGCAGGCCTAGTGGTGACAAAATCTCTAAGCATTTGCTTATCTGTAAAGGATTTTATTTCTCCTTCACTTATGAAACTTAGTTTGGCTGGATATGAAATTCTGGGTTTAAAATTCTTTTCTTTAAGAATGTTGAATATTGGCCCCCACTCTCTTCTGGCTTGGAGAGTTTCTGCCGTGAGATCTGCTGTGAGTCTGATGGGCTTCCCTTTGTGGGTCACCCGACCTTTCTCTCTGGCTGCCCTTAAGATTTTTTCCTTCATTTCAACTTTGGTGAATCTGGCAATTATGTGTCTTGGAGTTGCTCTTCTCGAGGAGTATCTTTGTGGCGTTCTCTTTATTTCCTGGATTTGAATGTTGGCCTGCCCTACTAGGTTGGGGAAGTTCTCCTGGATGATATCCTGAAGAGTGTTTTCCAACTTGGTTCCATTTTCCCCCTCACTTTCAGGCACCCCAATCAGACGTAGATTTGGTCTTTTTACATAATCCCATACTTCTTGCAGGCTTTGTTCATTTCTTTTTCTTCTTTTTTCTTTTGGTTTCTCTTCTCGCTTCATTTCATTCATTTGATCCTCAATCGCTGATACTCTTTCTTCCAGTTGATCGAGTCGGTTACTGAAGCTTGTGCATTGGTCACGTATTTCTCGTGTCATGGTTTTCATCTCTTTCATTTCGTTTATGACCTTCTCTGCATTAATTATTCTAGCCGTCAATTCTTCCACTTTTTTTTCAAGATTTTTAGTTTCTTTGCGCTGGGTACGTAATTCCTCCTTTAGCTCTGAGAACTTTGATGGACTGAAGCCTTCTTCTCTCATCTCGTCAAAGTCATTCTCTGTCCAGCTTTGATCCGTTGCTGGCGATGAGCTGCGCTCCTTTGCCGGGGGAGATGGGCTCTTATTTTTTGAATTTCCAGCTTTTCTGCCCTGCTTTTTCCCCATCTTTGTGGTTTTATCTGCCTCTGGTCTTTGATGATGGTGATGTACTGATGGGGTTTTGGTGTAGGTGTCCTTCCTGTTTGATAGTTTTCCTTCTAACAGTCAGGACCCTCAGCTGTAGGTCTGTTGGAGATTGCTTGAGGTCCACTCCAGACCCTGTTTGCCTGGGTATCAGCAGCAGAGGCTGCAGAAGATAGAATATTTCTGAACAGCGAGTGTACCTGTCTGATTTTTGCTTTGGAAGCTTCCTCTCAGGGGTGTACTCCACCCTGTGAGGTGTGGGGTGTCAGACTGCCCCTAGTGGGGGATGTCTCCCAGTTAGGCTACTCAGGGGTCAGGGACCCGCTTGAGCAGGGAGTCTGTCCCTTCTCAGATCTCAGCCTCCGTGTTGGGAGATCCACTGCTCTCTTCAAAGCTGTCAGACAGAGTCGTTTGCGTCTGCAGAGGTTTCTGCTGCTTTGTTGTTGTTGTTGTTGTTGTTGTGTAGTTGTGCCCTGTCCCCAGAGGTGGAGTCTACAGAGACAGGCAGGTTTCCTTGAGCTGCTGTGAGCTCCACCCAGTTGGAGCTTCCCAGCAGCTTTGTTTACCTACTTAAGCCTCGGCAATGGCGGGCGCCCCTCCCCCAGCCTCGCTGCTGCCTTGCAGGTAGATCACAGACTGCTGTGCTAGCAATGAGGGAGGCTCCGTGGGCGTGGGACCCTCCCGGCCAGGTGTGGGATATGATCTCCTGGTGTGCCTGTTTGCTTAAAGCGCAATATTGGGGTGGGAGTTACCCGATTTTTCCAGGTGTTGTGTGTCTCAGTTCCCCTGGCTAGGAAAAGGGATTCCCTTCCCCCTTGCGCTTCCCAGGTGAGGCGATGCCTCGCCCTGCTTCAGCTCTCGCTGATCGGGCTGCAGCAGCTGACCAGCACCGATCGTCCGGCACTCCCCAGTGAGATGAACCCAGTACCTCAGTTGAAAATGCAGAAATCACCGGTCTTCTGTGTCACTGGCACTGGGAGTTGGAGACTGGAGCTGTTCCTATTCGGCCATCTTGCTCCCCTGTGCCACATTTTCTTAATCCAGTCTGTCACTGATGGACATTTGGGTTGATTCCAAGTCTTTGCTATTGTGAATAGTGCCACAATAAACATACATGTGCATGTATCTTTATAGCAGCATGACTTATAATCCTTTGGGTATATCCCCAGTAATGGGATGGCTGGGTCAAATGATATTTCTAGTTCTAGATCCTTGAGGAATCACCACACTGTTTTCCACAATGGATGAACTAGTTTACAGTCCCACCAACAGTGTAAAAGTGTTCCTATTTCTCCACATCCTCTCCAGCACCTGTTGTTTCCTGATTTTTTAATGATTGCCATTCTAACTGGTGTGAGATGGCATCTCATTGTGGTTTTGATTTGCATTTCTCTGATGGCCAGTGATGATGAGCATTTTTTCATGTGTCTGTTGGCTGTATGAATGTCTTCTTTTGAGAAGTGTCTGTTCATATCCTTTGCCCACTTTTTGATGGGGTTGTTTGTTTTTTTCTTGTAAATTCGATTGAGTTCTTTATAGGTTCTGGATATTAGCCCTTTGTCAGATGAGTAGATTGCAAAAATTTTCTCCCATTCTGTAGGTTGCCTGTTCACTCTGATGGTAGTTTCTTTTGCTGTGCGGAAGCTCTTTAGTTTAATTAGATCCCATTTGTCAATTTTGGCTTTTGTTGCTGTTGCTTTTGGTGTTTTAGACATGAAGTCCTTGCCCATGCCTATGTCCTGAATGGTATTACCTAGGCTTCCTTATAGGAGTTTTATGGTTTTAGGTCTAACATTTAAGTCTCTAATCCATCTTGAATTAATTTTCGTATAAGGAGTAAGGAAAGGATCCAGTTTCAGCTTTCTACTTATGGCTAGCCAATTTTCCCAGCACCATTTATTAAATAGGGGATCCTTTCCCCATTTCTTGTTTTTGTCAGGTTTGTCAAAGATCAGATGGCTGTAGATGTGTGGTGTTATTTCTGAGGGCTCTGTTCTGTTCCATTGGTCTATATCTCTGTTTTGGTACCAGTACCATGCTGTTTTGGTTACTGTAGCCTTGTAGTATAGTTTGAAGTCAGGTAGCGTGATGCCTCCAGCTTCGTTCTTTTGACTTAGGATTGTCTTGGCAATGCGGGCTCTTTTTTGGTTCCATGTGAACTTTAAGGCAGTTTTTTCCAATTCTGTGAAGAAAGTCATTGGTAGTTTAATGGGGATGGCATTGAGTCTATAAATTACCTTGGGCAGTATGGCCATTTTCACGATATTGATTCTTCCTATCCATGAGCATGGTATGCTCTTCCATTTGTTTGTGTCCTCTTTTATTTCACTGAGTAGTGGTTTGTAGTTCTCCTTGAAGAGGTCCTTTACATCCCTTGTAAGTTGGATTCCTACGTATTTTATTCTCTTTGAAGCTATTGTGAATGGGAGTTCATTCATGATTTGGCTCTCCGTTTGTCTGTTACTGGTGTATAAGAATGCTTGTGATTTTTGCACATTGATTTTGTATCCTGAGACTTTGCTGAAGTTGCTTATCAACTTAAGGAGATTTTGAGCTGAAACAATGGGGTTTTCTAAATATACAATCATGTCATCTGCAAACAGGGACAATTTGACTTCATCTTTTCCTAACTGAATACCCTTTATTTCTTTCTCTTGCCTGATTCCCCTAGCCAGAACTTCCAACACTATGTTGAATCGGAGTGGTAAGAGAGGGTATCCCTGTCTTGTTCCAGTTTTCAAAGGGAATGCTTCCAGTTTTTGCCCATTCAGTATGATATTGGCTGTGTGTTTGTCATAAATAGCTCTTATTATTTTGAGATACGTTCCATCAATACCAAATTTATTGAGTGTTTTTAGCATGAAGGGCTGTTGAATTTTATCAAAGGCCTTTTCTGCATCTATTGAGAGAATCATGTGGTTTTTGTCTTTGGTTCTGTTTATATGCTGAATTACATTTATTGATTTGCATGTGTTGAACCAGCCTTGCATCCCAGGGATGAAGCCCACTTGATCATGGTGGATAAGCTTTTTGATGTACTGCTGGATTCAGTTTGTCAGTATTTTATTGAGGATTTTTGCATCAATGTTCATCAGGGATATTGGTCTAAAATTCTCTTTTTTTATTGTATCTCTGTCAGGCTTTGGTATCAGGATGATGCTGCCCTCGTAAAATGAGTTAGGAGGATTCCCTCTTTTTCTATTGATTGGAATAGTTTCAGAAGGAATGGTACCAACTCCTCCTTGTACCTCTGGTAAAATTCGGCTGTGAATCAGTCTGGTCCTGGACTTTTTTTGGTTGGTAGGCTATTAATTATTGCCTCAATTTCAGACCCTGCTATTGGTCTATTCAGGGATTCAACTTCTTCCTGGTTTAGTCTTGGAAGAGTGTAAGTGTCCAGGAAATTATCCATTTCTTCTAGGTTTTGAAGTTTATTTGCATAGAGGTGTTTATAGTATTCTCTGATGGTAGTTTGTATTTCTGTGGGTCGATGGTGATATCCCCTTTATCATTTTTTATTACATCTATTTGATTCTTCTCTCTTTTCTTCTTTATTAGTCTTGCTAGCAGTCTGTCAATTTTGTTGATCTTTTCAAAAAACCAGCTCCTGGATTCATTGATTTTTTGGAGGGTTTTTTTGTGTCTCTATCTCCTTCAGTTCTGCTCTGATCTTAGTTATTTCTTGCCTTCGGCTAGCTTTTGAATGTGTTTGCTCTTGCTTCTCTAGTTCTTTTAATTGTGATGTTAGGGTGTCAGTTTTAGATCTTTCCTGCTTTCTCTTGTGGGCATTTAGTGTTATAAATTTCCCTGTACACACTGCTTTAAATGTGTTCCAGAGATTCTGGTATGTTGTATCTTTGTTCTCATTGGTTTCAAAGAACATCTTTATTTCTGCCTTCATTTCGTTATGTACCCAGTAGTCATTCAGGAGCAGGTTGTTCAGTTTCCATGTAGTTGAGCTTTTGATTGAGTTTTGATTGAGTTTCTTAATCCTGAGTTCTAGTTTAATTGCACTGTGGTCTGAGAGACAGTTTGTTATAATTTCTGTTCTTTTACATTTGCTGAGGAGTGCTTTACTTCCAATTATGTGGTCAATTTTGGAAATAGTGTGATGTGGTGCTGAGAAGAATGTATATTCTGTTGATTTGGGGTGGAGAGTTCTGTAGATGTCTATTAGGTCTGCCTGGTGCAGAGTTGAGTTCAAATCCTAGATATCCTTATTAACTTTCTGTCTTGTTGATCTGTCTAACGTTGACAGAGGGGTGTTAAAGTCTCCTATTATTATTGTATGGGAGTCTAAGTCTCTTTATAAGTCTCTAAGGACTTGCTTTATGAATCTGGGTGCTCCTGTATTGGGTGCATATATATTTAGGATCGTTAGCTCTTCCTGATGAATTGATACCTTTACCATTATGTAGTGGCCTTCTTTGTCTCCTTTGATCTTTGATGGTCTAAAGTCTGTTTTATCAGAAACTAGGATTGCACCCCTGCTTTTTTTTGTTTTCCATTTGCTTGGTAGATCTTCCTCCATCCCTTTATTTTGAGCCTATGTGTGTCTCTGCATGTGAGATGGGTCTTCTGAATACAGCAAACTGATGGGTCTTGACTCTTTATCCAATTTGCCAGTCTGTGTCTTTTAATTGGACCATTTAGTCCATTTATTTTTAAGGTTAATATTGTTATGTGTGAACTTGATCCTGTCTTTATGATATTAGCTGGTTATTTTGCTCGTTAGTTGATACAGTTTCTTCCTAGCGTCGATGGACTTTACATTTTGACATGTTTTTGCAATGGCTGGTACCTGTTGTTCCTTTCCATGTTCAGTGCTTCCTTCAGGATCTCTTGTAGGGCAGGCCTGGTGGTGACAAAATCTCTCAGCATTTGCTTGTCTGTAAAGGATTTTATTTCTCCTTCACTTCTGAAGCTTAGTTTGACTGGATATGAAATTCTGGGTTGAAAATTCTGTTCTTTAAGAATGTTGAATATTGGCCCCTACTGTCTTCTGGCTGGTAGAGTTTCTGCCGAGAGATCCGCTGTTAGTCTGATGGGCTTCCCTTTGTGGATAACCAGACCTTTATCTCTGGCTGCCCTTAACATTTTTTCCTTCATTTCTTCTTTGGTGAATCTGACAATTATGTGTCTTGGAGTTGCTCTTCTCAAGGACTATCTTTGTGGCATTCTTGGTATTTCCTGAATTTGAATGTTGGCCTGCCTTGCTAGGTTGGGAAAGTTCTCCAGTAATATCCTGAAGAGTATTTTCCAAGTTGGTTCTATTCTCCCCGTCTCTTTCAGGTACACCAATCAGACATAGATTTGGTCTTTTCACATAGTCCCATACTTCTTGGAGGCTTTGTTCATTTCTTTTTCCTCTTTTTTCTCCACACTTCTCTTCACGCTTCATTTCATTCATTTGATCATCAATCGCTGATACTCTTTCTTCCAGTTTATCGAGTCGGTTACTGAAGCTTGTGCATTTGTCACGTATTTCTCGTGTTATGGTTTTCATCTCTATCTGTTCTTTTAAGGTCTTCTCTGCATTGATTATTCTAGTTATCCATTCAACCATTCTTTTTTCAAGGTTTTTAGTTTCTTTGCGCTGGTTACATAGTTCCTCCTTTAGCTCTGAGAAGTTTGATCAACTGAAGCCTTCTTCTCTCAACTCATCAAAGTCATTCTCCGTCCAGCTTTGTTCCCTTGCTGGTGATGAGCTGCGTTCCTTTGGAGGGGGAGATGTGCTCTGATTTTTTTAATTTCCAGCTTTTCTGCACTGCTTTTTCCCCATCTTTGTGGTTTTATCTGCCTTTGGTCTTTGATGATGGTGACGTACTGATGGGGTTTTGGTGTGGGTGTCCTTTCTGTGTGTTAGTTTTCCTTCTAACAGTCAGGATTCTCAGCTGTACATCTGTTGGAGTTTGCTTGAGGTCCACTCCAGACCCTGTTTGCCTGGGTGTCAGCAGAGGAGGCTGCAGAAGATAGAATATTGCTGCACAAATAAGTGTTGCTGTCTGATTCTTGCTCTGGAAGCTTTGTCTCAGGGGTGTACCCCGCTGTGTGAGGTGTGAGGTGTCGGTCTGTACCTAGTGGGGGATGTCTCCCAGTTAGGCTACTCAGGGGTCAGGGACCCACTTGAGCAGGCAGTCTGTCTGTTCTCAGATCCCAGCCTCTGTGCTGGGAGATCTACTGCTCTCTTCAAAGCTATCAGACAGGGGCATTTACCTCTGCCGAGGTTTCTGCTGCTTTTTGTTTAGCTATGCCCTGTCCCCAGAGGAGGAGTCTACAGAGGCAGGCCGGCCTCCTTGAGCTGCGGTGGGCTCCACCCAATTCGAGCTTCCCAGTGGCTTTGTTTACCCACTTAAGCCTCAGCAATGGCGGGCGCCACTCCCCCAGCCTCACTGCCGCCTTGCAGTTAGATCTCAGACTGCTGTGCTAGCAATGAGGGAGGCTCTGTGGGCGTGGGACCCTCTGGGCCAGGTGTGGGATATAATCTCCTGATGTGCCGTTTGCTAAGACTCTTGGTAAAGCACAGTATTAGGGTGGGAGTTACCCGATTTTCCAGGTGTTGTGTGTCTCAATTTCCCTTGGCTAGGAAAAGGGATTCCCTTCCCCCTTGTGCTTCCCAGGTGAGGCGACGTCTTGCCCTACTTCAGCTCTCGCTAGTCGAGCTGTACCAGCTGACCAGCACCGATTGTCCAGCACTCCCCAGTAAGATGAACCCGGTACTTCAGTTGAAAATGCAGAAATCACCCATCTTCTGTGACACTCACGCTGGGAGCTGGAGGCTGGAGCTGTTCTTATTCGGCCATCTTGGGCATGCCCTATGAGGTGAAGGATGGGCTGCTTGCCAGAGGAGCCAGCCATGTGATTACAGGGCTGGAAATTTCAGTTCCACTTCCCAACTTCGAGGGAGGCAAGAAGAGCTGGAGATTAAGTCAATCACCAATGACCAATGATTTAATAAATCATGCCTATAAAATAGAGTCTCCATAAAAACCCTAAATGACAGGGTTTTGAGAGTTTCCAAGTCAGTGAATGCATCCACATGGTAGGAGGGTGGTGCATCCCAAACTCCAGGGGACAGATGCTCCTGTGCTCAGGACCCTTTGGGACCTTGCCCTATGTACCTCTTCATCTGGCTGTTCATTTCTTTTCTTTTTTTTCCTTTTTCTTTTTCTTTTTTTGAGATGGACTCTTGCTCTCTCACACAAGCTAGAGTGCAGTGGCGCAATGTTGGCTCACTGCAACCTCTGTCTCCTGGGTTCAAATGATTCTCCTGCCTCAGCTTCCCACATAGCTGGGATTACAGGCACATGCCACCACACCCGGCTAATTTTTGTATTTTTACTAGAGACAGGGTTTCACTGTGTTGGCCAGGCTGGTCTCAAGCTTCTAACCTCAAGTGGTCTACCCACCTTGGCCTCCCAAAGTTCTGGGATTACAGGTGTAAGACATTGAGCCTGGCCCATCTGGTTGTTCATTTCTATCTATTGTAATATCCTTTATAATAAACCAGTAATAGTAAAGTGTTTCCCTGAGTTCTGTGCTGTTATTGCAAATTATCAAACCTGAGAGGTGATTATGGACATCTCCAATTTGTAGCCAAGTTGTTCAGAAGTATGGTGTCTGAACTGGGGCAGTCTTGAGGGACAGAGCCCTTCGCCTGTGGGGTCTGATGCTAACTCCAGGTAGGAATCGTAGGGTACCCAGTTGGTATCCCAAGAGTGGGAGAATTGGTTATTGGTGTGGGAAGAACCCACACATTTCATGTAAGAAATGTTGTGAATAGAGGAATAGAATCAGAGTTTTATCTTTGTTTTGTTGTTTTGTTTTGTTTGAGACAGGGTCTTGCTCTGCTGCCCAGGCTGGAGTGCAGTGGCTCACTGCAGCCTCAAACTTCTGGGTTCAAGTAATCCTCTCACCTCAGCCTCACAAGAAGCAGGGACTACAGGCTCAGGCCATCACACCTGGCTAATTTTTTGTTTTCTGTAGGGACAGGGTCTCACCGTGTTGCAGTGGCTTGTCTCAAACTCCTGGGCTCACGCAGTCTTCTCGCATTGGCCTCCCAGTGTGCTGAGATTACACCAGCAATGTGTGAGCCACCATGCCCAGGTAAGGAATACTTTTTATTTCATTAGATTTCTTAATTATTACATTATTGGTAGATTAGGCTAATGCCGGACTGCCTACAGCTTCTTTCTAAATATAGATCTACTAAAGCCTCAGATTGGAATTCCCATTGCTTTCAGGACATTGTATATCTGCTGATGCTGCTTCCAAGTATTACCCTGTCAGATGAACCTCATTATGTCTTCAGGACAGGGCCTTGAATCTGTACAGAAAGATCCCCTCACAGCAGGCACTGAGTGTCAGCCTCTGTCTGTATTCTCTGAGCGTGCTTTCTAGTGTTCTTCATTTTACTTCGTTGCCAATACCAGCAAACTCTCCTGATCTCTCCCTGCCTGTGGTACTAGTTTCCTGTGGCTGCTAAAACAAATTACTATAAACTTGATGGCTTAAAAAAAAACAGAAATTTCTCCTAGTTCTGGAGTTTAGAGGTCCAAAATCAGTATTACTGGAACAAAGCCTAGGTGTTGGCAGGGCTGTGCTGCCTCCAGCAGGAGAATCTACTTCTTGCCTGCCAGCTTCCAATGGCTGCTGGCCTTCCATGGCTTGTAGCCCCCTCACTCCAATCTCTGCCTTTCATAGTCACATTGCATCCTCCTCTTCTGTATGTAACCTCCATCTCACGTCCTCTTATGAGGACTCTTGTGATTACATTTAGGGCCCATTCAGGATAATCTTCCTATCTCAAAATCCTTAATTACACGTGCAAAGATGCTTTTTCTATATAAGGTAAAATCCATAGGTTCCAGGGATTAGGACAAGTCAGCGCTAAACATTCCTGCAGGGACCCTATGAGACTTCATCACAAATTGTGATAATAATAACAGAATGAGGTCATTATAATCTGTTTAATTTCCTTAATTTCATAAATAGCAACAACTTCCTAATGAGCACATATATTTACTGATTAAATAACTTTAGAGTACATTCACAAAAAAAATGACTGATAATCTCATTACCCTAATAGAAAGTTATTACCATTTCCAGGCATTTTCTTTTAGTGTTTTCCATATGTTTAAGGATTGCAATAGCCACATGGTTGTGGATACTCTAGAATTCATACTATTCTATCACGTAGATATCCTATAATTCAGTTAACCGTTTCCTGAGTACTGGGCTGCTTATAATTATTTATTATTATAAATAAGGTTAGGAGCAGCAACATTGTGCTGCCTTAGTGACGAACACATTTTTGAATGCTTAGTTGGCAGAAAACCAACTGTGGAGTCATCAGTGTTGGGTTGCTCCCCATAGTTCAGTCTCCTGGGCTGAGCCCTGTTGGGTACAGCATTTCACCAAGGACCTATGGCTGGTGTCTCTGCTCCAGTAAATGATGGCCCTTAGCTGCCTCTTTCATTCACCCTGTCAGTGGACCCCTTAAATTGGGCCCTGGGTACTGAAATAAAATATACAACACCTTTCCATTTAAAGTTTACACAAGAATAGCAACATCTAGTATATCTCCATTACACTTTCCAGCTCTGAGAAAACTAAAATATTAAGTGAGAAAAAAATATTTAATTTTTCTATAAAAATGTTAGCATAGGGAAGAGTATATAAGGGATGACAAATGAGCCCAATTTTCAATAGTGTGCAATTCCATTCTTGGTAGGAAATCAGGTATTTTTTCACTCTTTCAGGACACTAGATTACTTTCATTACTGAACTGTAGAATATGCTGTAAGTCATAACTAGAATATACCAGGTTTTATCCTAGAAGCCTAAAAAATGTAATTTTGCTTCTCTGGTATGTCTTAATGGGTAGAAACTGGGAATGAAACAGACTTTATAAAAAGCACTGTTTGTGATATCCTCCCTCCAAAAATATGAATGCCTAAACACTGCGTTCATCTGAATGTACCTAAGTAACAAAAAATACAGTGAGAAAGAAAAAGAGTGATTTTCTGGAAAACACTGAAAGACTGGAATTAATTTCGAGTTCAAAACAGATTCCTCCATAACGCTGACAATGTGTATTTCCCCTGGGCACACACGTACTCAGCAGGAAATTCAATTGTGGCTTCATCTGGGGCCAGAACCAGGGCATCTGTGGGGTCTCTTAGGTATATCTGAGAGTTATCTTGGTCCATGTGTAGTTTTTCTATTACTTTTTTTCTAATGCATGTGAAGGGGACATATCTCTTTGACCTGAAGAAGCAGCCCAATAACTATTTGTTGAATTTGAGTTTAAAAGATTTTTGACTCTGGGAGTTGGGCAAATTGCAAGGTGAGGGAGGGTGACTTTCTGTTGGTGGATATGCACTCAGACAAGAATCAGACAGAACTGGAAGAGATCTTAACAGAAATCGAGTCCAAATTTCTCATTTTACAGAGCGAGAAGTGAGGTCAAGAGTTATAAGGTAGTTTAGAAAAATATTTTCTCTGATTGGGAAAATGAAAGTCTAGCAAAGAAGCAAAACCTGGGCTAACAGTAGACAAGGGCTTCTTGGCCTATATATGCAGACTATATTACAGTCAAGAGCCTTGTCATCCCCATTCAACATTTGGAAAACATGCATCTGGGAATGGTTTCTATTATACACTATGTTGGCTTGAGAATAAGTTAATGTCTGAAACACAAATTTTAAAAAAAGACTTGCACAAGAAATACCTAAAAAGTAATGATGGGGCACAAAGATGTGGTTTCAAAATAATTTGGGAACTTTGGTTTATGTGGTATTAGCCATAGCTATATATATTGTCAATTTAACATTAGTTAAGAACTAACTGGGCAGTTTGTGAACTATGCAAATCTTCAACTCTTCTTTCTTCTCCTTTCTACTACTTACATTTTCATCACTTTACTGTTTATTATCCTTTTTTTTTTTTTTTTGCAAAAGAGTGCAAAGGAATAAAGAGTTGAAAAATATTCCTACCAAGTAGTTCTGATAAAGAGTTGTGAAGAAAAATTGAAGAATTCACTAAGAGAACTTTATATATAGAGAGACAGTTGAAAAGTGTTTCATATGCGGCATCAATCAGTAAAGAGAGGTTAATCTTTTGATTTTAACTTTTGATTTAATTGATCACAGTGGATTTCTTGCTTGCCTCAGAAACAAAGTAAAACAAAATAGAAAAAGAGCATGAATACGGTCTAATTCTTTGTGGGCTCAATGTTTTCTATGTATATATATTTCTATTTCCATGCAGTCACATAAATTACATTTCCACATATCACCAGAATATAACACCAATGATGGTACAATATCACTGATATCCCAGAATTGCTAAGATCTATAAACAGTAGAGTTTTATTCTGTTGTTAGGAGACATATCTTGACTCTTTTTTTTCCCTCTTAAAGTCTTTCAATCAAAGGAACTACAAGCACTCTGCTTACAGTCAGTGATGGTATCCTTGATGAAAACGGTAGTTTTATTTGGTTCTCCAAGCACTGCACCGATAGGCATCTGAAGAACTAACTCAAACTTCTCTGGGCCTTCCAAGGTGGGCTGTCCCAGGTCATCAAGGATGGTCACGCGGAATGTCTGCATGCGCACGCCTGGAGCAAAGTCCAGATTTCGGCTGATGCCAACATAATCTGTTCCAGCTAGTGGAAGAGGAAAAGGCACTAGTGAGACAGCAGAACTTGTCATAAGTTTTCCTTCAGAGAAAAATGATCATCATCAACTCTGCGGCATTCTCCTTTGTACCCAGCACTCTCAGGATCATATATTTTGGGTTTGATCCCCAGTAGGGGGAACTTCCATATTCTGCCAAATGCCTTGTAGGCCCTTGTGCCATGCCCACCTGCCATCCTCACCAGGGCTTTACACGTCTAGACCAGGCACATCACCTTCCAACTACTTCCACCAAGATTCTGCCAATTGATGGAAGGATCTCTGAAGGTAGCTTCAATTTGAAATGAAAGGATGTGCCTTTTTAATTTTTAACCTTGAAGATAAATATGATACATTTTATTTTGATTAGGTTTCACTCATTCGCTTTTGCCAGACATCTGTTTTAATCTCACAACATTCTGCTCAATGTTATGAAGCCGTGAAGTTCTGCCATTCTCTGGGTTGTTATTAGTCATTTTTTCAAGCTGGTCCACCTCACCATACAGCTTCTTTGAGACTTGTTTGGAAAGCCATTAAATGTAATGATTGTAACATATGATAATCAATGGAATTAAATGGAAACCCCTGAGTGATATAAATATAAAAATAAATAGAGGAACAGAATATTTATATTGTCTCAAGGTACTCCTCCATAAAATATTAATTGCACAGGAAAAAAGGGAATATAATGAGGAACCCTGGCAGATACTACCTTCCCCAAGTGACCAAAGTTAACACCACCATAATGGGACAAATGGAAACTGTGTGCCATTTGACAGAATACAATGAAAGGATAGTATCATCTTTGTGATATTCCTGCTGAAAATGCGTTACCTGAATCTAATGATGAAAAACCATCAGACAAACCCAAATTTGGAAGACATTCTATATAGTATAATAACTGGGTTATAATCTTCAAAAACATCAAGGTGTTGAGAGGACTGTTGTAGACTGAAGAAAACAAAAGCAGACATGACAGCTAAATATAATGCGTGATTTAGAACTGGATTCTTTTGCTGTAAAGAATGATTTGAGGACAACTGTTGAAATTTGAATGAGGTCAGAGTAGATTATGGAAGTGTATCAAGTTAATTTCTCAGTTTATGCTTGTTTTGTGGTTATACAAGAGAACGTCTTTGAAGGAATTACATTGTAAGTTTTTGGAGACATGGTTCCAAACTTGCTCTCAATAGTTGATGAAAAAGAAAAGTATCTCATTCTACTTGTTACTCTTCAGTAAGTTTGAGATTACTCCAAAAATTTTTCTAAAAGGCACCAAATAGCGACATTAAGAAAACAAAACAGAGCTGGGCCCGGTGGATCATTCCTGTAATCCCAGCACTTTGGGAGGCCGAGGTGAGCAGATCACTTGAGGTCAGGAGTTCCAGACCAGCCTGGCCAACATGGTGAAACCCATTTCTACTAAAAGTACAAAAATTAGCAGGGCATGGTGGTGAGTGCCTGTAGTTACAGCTACTTAGGAGGCTGAGGCTCAAGAATCAATTGAACCTGGGAAGCAGAGGTTTCAGTAAACTGAGATCACAACACTGTACTCCAGCCTGGGTGACAGAGCGAGAGCCTGTCTCAAAAACAAAAACAAAAGCAAGGTTATAGCGAAAATTACTAAGGCAGGAGAGTAATGGATAAGGTTTTGTATCTCATGGACTTTGACTCAAATCTTGGTTTACTGCTTACTTATACTAATTCTTTAACTTCTTTGAGTCTCAGTTTCTTTTCTTCAACTGCAAAATGGGGATAATTGTGAAGATTATAGATAGTAGAGCAAGGATGCTAACACAATATCTGGCAAATAGTAGGCATTAAGAACACAGAAGTTATAATTATTAATGTAACAAGGTATATCTTATACATATATACATAAGATTAATATAGTTAACTAACCTGAGCAGATATCAAATATTTACTAGGTTCAATAGATTATCAAGTATAAACCTTACTTCTACAACTGTACTTGTTAAACCCATGAATCACCACCCCAAGCATGAACATTACTTCTATTAGTTCATCCCTACCAGACAGCTAGCAGAGGCATCATTACTTTTATGCAAAGAGGTTTATCTAAAGGAATCTAAATTTCTCTTTCAAACCACAAGCAAAGAAGTCCACCTAACCAAATTGGTTTCTTCACTCTTGTTTTCATGGATACACACAGAGTGATAAATGACCCTGTCTGAAAACTTAAAAAAGAATGAAAGAAAGGGGAGAGGAGTGGCAAGATGGCTAACTAGAAGCAGCTAGTGTGTGCCGCTCTCATGGAGAGGACAGAGAGTGGTGAATAAACACACAAGCTCTGCAGCTGGATTATCCAGGTGGACAGGTTGAGACTCATCAAGGAAGCAACATGACCCATAGAGAACAGAGAAGACTGAGACAGGACAGCTGCCACCTAGGACTGGGGCGAAGCCAGGGGAGGATCCCCACCATGGGTAAATGGTGAGTGCGAGCTTCCTGGGACCCACAGTTCTTCCATGAGCCTTTGCAACCCTGGGCTCTGGAAATCCCCCATGACCACCCCCACCACTGGCGCCTGCAGACAGACACAGGGAACCGTGTGGAGACTGGGCAGAGCTAAGGCTCAGACATGCATGGAGTCCCAGGGCCCCTGGGAACCCTAAGCTCCTGCTGCCTCACATGCCCCCAGGATAGGGGCTGAATCCACAGAGCTGAAGAGCAGATGGACTATACACCTTGCCTCCACTGAACTCACTAAACAAAGCCCACTGGCTTGGGACCCCAGCGTGGCCACTTGAGCTTACAGGCTGGTAGCAGCCCTGTATTTCCCTGGGATGGAGATCCCAATGGTAGCAGGCAGGCCTGTCGGTTTTGCTGGTTTGCAGCTCTGGCCCCTGCAGTCTTCAGGCTCTGGAGAGAGCAAAAAGATTGAGAACTAATGTAACCCCCAGCACAGCACAGCTGCCTTATGGAGAAATAGACTGTTTTCCCCATGAGTCCTGCCTCTGCTACCTCTTACTGGGCAGGGCCTCCCGACCTGGGATGCCGGCCACCCCAGCCCCACCTAGGCTCTTGGCTGCTAGCAGCTCTGCACTTCCTTGGGACAGAGCTCCCAGAAGTAGCAGTGCCGCCATTTTTGCTGCTCCACAACCCCCACTCCTGCTGAGCTCAGGCTTGGGAGGGAGCAAAGAGATTCAGGACTAACTCAGGCCTCCAGCCCAGTGCAGCAGCCTTACAGAAAAGTGCCCCGTCTGTTCTCCATGTGAGTCCCTGCCACTGTTACTCCTCACTGGGCAGGGCCTCTCGACCTGGGGACCTGGGAATCCAGCACAGCCACCTTGTCCCCACCTGAACCCTTTAATCATTGGTGGCTCTGCATTTCTCTGAGGAGGAAATCCCAAAGACAATGCAAAACCTCTCTGCCATTGCAGCTGCAGTTGTACTGCCCTTACTGCCCTCAGGCTGGGGAAGGAACAAAGGGCTGGTCAAGTTACCAGCACCTCCAGCATGCCACAAACACCATACGGAGAGGAGCTCAGTTTCTCTTTCCTGGGAGCCTCTACTGTTCACCAGGCAGGGCCCCCAGCTCAGGACTGGCTGAGCATTCCCACTGGTAGTGGCTCTGTGTCTTCCTGGGCTGGAGCTCCCAGTGGCAACTCACAGCCCCTCTGCCACTGCCACTGCAGTGGTTCTGCCAGTGCTGCCCTCAGACTGGGGAAGGAACAAAGAGTCTGAGGGCTTTACTCCCACCTCTACCTTTCCAGTTGCCATATGGAGAGGAGTCAAGTCTGTTTTCCCTGTGAGCCGCTGACCTTCTGCTCTTCACCAAACAGGTCTCCTGGCTCAAGCCCACAGCATAGCTGCACTACCTCCTGACTGAACATTTCCATTGGCAGTGGCTCTGCATTTCTCTGGGGTGGAGCTCCCAGAGGCAACTGAAAGTTCTTCTGTTACTGCCACTGTAGTGGTACTGCCCTTGCTGCCCCCAGACAGACAAGAAAAGGAACAAAGATTCTGAGTGCTTTACTCACACCTCCAGCTCTTAACTGCCCTAAGGAGGAGAGGCCAGTCTGTCCTCCCTGTGAGCCTCCTGCATCCCCTGCTCATCACCAGGCAGGCCCTCCCCAGTCCCCCAAGCTTGGGCTCAGAATGCAGTCACTCTGATTGTAGTAGCTCTGTGTTTCTCTGGGGTGGAGCTCCAAGAGACAAGTGGAAAACCCTCTGCCATTACCACGGCTAAAGGTCCCTGTCCTCATCGCCCCCAAGCAGGAGAGGACATGTAAAACCTGAGCTTGTCTCAGGGCTGTGGTGTATAGCTTAGGAATGCAAAGTCAGGATCTGCAGCCAGCACTCAAGTAAGAGAGGAGCCCACACTGTTAGAGTGCTGAGAGGGAATATGGCTGCAAATGCACAAAGGAGCCATTTGGCTGACAGCCTGCCTACCAGCCATTACACTTACACACCATCTTCTAGATCACAGCCCAAACTTCAAAACCAACAATACTGTGCATATAACACCCTGTGAAACCAAGGACAAGAATTCAGCTACAAATGAAGACCCTGAACAAAGCCTTGGCCCTCTGAAAACATCCAGAAACAAAGTCAACTGACTATACTAAAATTACATCACAGTTAAAGGAATATAAGCTCACACAGATGAGAAAGAACCAGCGTAATAACTCCGGCAACTCAAAAAGCCATAGTGTCTTCCTTCCTCCAAAAGACTGCACTAGTTCCCTGGCAATGGTTCTTAGCCAGGCTGAAATGACTGAAATGACAGATATAGAATTCAGAATATGGTTAGGAATAACGATAATTGACATTCAGGTGAAAATCAAAACCAATCCAAGGAATCTAGGGATAACAATAAAATGATGTAATAACTGAAAGATGAAATGAAGAAAGAACCAACAAATTTGATAAAGCTGAAAACACACTACAAGAATTTCATAATACAATTGAAAATATTTATTATTTTTTAATTAATGAATTTAATTTTTTTTTTTTGAGACAGGGTCGAACTCTGTTACCCAGACTGCAATGTATGGCTCACCACAGCCTCAACTTCCTGGACTCAGGGGCTCAGGTGATCTTCCCACCTCAGCCTTCCAAGTAGCTTGGACTACAGGTGCATGCCACCATGCCTGGCTAATTTTTTTGTATTTTTTGAAGAGACGGGGTTTTGCCATGTTGCCCAGGTTGGTCTTGAACTCCTGGGCTCAAGCAATCCACCTGCCTAGGCCTCCAAAAGTGCTAGGATTAGAGATGAGAGCTACTGTGCTGGGCCAATTGCAAGTATTATCAACAGAATTGATCAAGCTGAGGAAGGAACCTCATAGCAAAAAGGTTCTCTGAAAGAACACAATCAAAAAGAGAAAAGAATAAAAAAGAATGTGCAAAACTTCTTAGAAATATGGGATTATGTAAAGAGACCAAATCTATGACTCATTGGCATCCCTAAAAGAGAGGAAGAGAAACCAAACAACTTGGAAAATATATTTGAAGATACTGTCCATGCAAATTTTCCCAACTTCACTAGAGAGGCCAATATTCAAATTCAGGAAATGCAGAGAACCCTGCAAGATACTGTATAAGACAACTATCCCCAAGATGCATAGTCATCAGATTTTCCAAGGTTGACATGAAAGACAAAAATATTAAAGACAGCTAAAGAGAAGAGAAAGGCAGCAAAGAGAACCTCATCAGCCTAATGGCAGACCTTTCAGCAGAAACTCTACAGGCCAGAAGAGATTGGGGGCCTATATTCAACATTATTAAAAAAAAAGAAACTCAACCAAGAATTTTATATCCAGCCAAACTAAGCTTCATCAAAAAAGGAGAAATAAGATCTTTATCAGACAAGCAAATATTAAGGGAATTCATTACCATCAGACCTGCCTTACAGGAGGTTTTAAAGGAGCACTAAATATGGAAACATAAGACCGTTATGGCCACCATAAAAACACACTTAAGTACGTAGACCATTGATACTATAAAGCAACTACACAACTGAGTCTGCATAATAAACCAGCTAACAACAAGACGACAGCATTAAATCCTCACATATCAATATTAACCTTGAATGTAAACAGGCTAAATGACCCAATTAAAAGACCATAGAGTTGCAAGTTAGATAAAGAAGAAAGATCCAACCATATACTGTCTTCAAAAGACCCATCTCACATGCAATGACAGTCATAGGTTCAAAATAAAGGGATGGAGAAAAATCTACCAAACAAATGGAAAACAAAAAAAGCAGGGGTTGCTATTCTAATTTCAGACAAAACAGACTTTAAGCCAACAGTGATTAAAAAAAAAAGACAAAGACAGGCATTATATAATGGTAAAGGGTTTAACTCAACAAGAAGACTTAACTATCCTGAATAATATTTATGTGCCCAACAGAGGAGTATCCTGATTCATAAAAGATGTCCTTAAAGATCTATGAAGAGACTATAACCATACAACAATATTGTAACCATACAATAATAGAGGGAGACTTCAACACCCTATTGACAGCATTAGACAGACCATCAAGGCAGAAAAATAACAAAGGTATTTGGGACCCGAATTTGACACTTGACCAAATGGACCTAATAGACATTTATGGAACTCTGCACCCGGAACTAACAGAATATACATTCTTCTCTTCTGCACATAGCACATACTCTAAAATCGACTACACCATTGGCCATAAAAATTATTAGCAAATTCAAAAAATTCAGAAGTATACCAACCACATTCTCAGACTATATAACAATAAAAATAGAAACCAATACCATGAACATCACTCAAAACCATACAATTACATGGAAATTAAACAGCCTGCTACTGAATAACTTCTTGGTAAACAATGTAATTAAGGCAGAAATCAAGAAATTTTTTGAAACCAGTGAGAACAAAGATACAACATACCAGAACTTCTGGGACACAGCTAAAGCAGTAGTAACAGGAAAGTTTATAGTGCTAAATGCTCACATCAAAAAGTTAGAAAGATGTAAAAGTAACAACCTAACACCACACCAAAAGGTCACAACTGGAAATGAGAAAATGTGGGCATCAATGTACATGGAAGTGTCCTTTTCTTTTCCTGTTGGGTCCTGTTCTTTTTCTGATAAAGCACCTGACAGGTACTCTACAGGAAATGGTATCTAGAATTGTGCCATGCTGTCAGCTAGGCCTTGGTCATCCATGTCAGGAAATGCAAAGGTGAGCAGGGCATGAACACATGCTGTTTGAAGCTAAGGCAAATGCCTGAGTCTGAAGTGGAAACCTCCTACCCTTCAAAGGTCTAATATGTGATGGGATTCTTCCAGGAGCTTGGACTTGCTTGGCCATTATGGGGGTAATTTCATCTGAAATATTATTTATGAGCAGCTTAAGTATCTATAAATATTCTGAACTTTGGAAAAATTAATTTGAGCCCATGACAAGCAAGTGGGTAATAAATGAATCATAAAGGCTGCTGTTTGAATAACGTATTTATTTCATAACCAGCAGAAGTCATTACATATACAAACCACCTACGTGCTGAAACCAGAGAAACTTTCATTCAGAGTCCATCAACAAAGACTAAGCATGCTTACACTTAACAGACTAGATCCCACCATAAACATGTATCATGATAATGATATGTTCTTTGTGTGGCCCTCTCACCTTCTGCTGACTCCTGCTCTGACTTTCTGGAGCGCACGATGATGGATGTTGGTTGGGAAAGATCAGTGCCTCTTCTCCAAACACAAACCTCCACATAGCCAGCACTTTCATTGACGTGATATTCAGCATCCCCAAAGTGCAGGACAGGTTCTAGAGAGGCAAAAAAAGATAAACTAAGAATGCTTCAGCCTGCCTGGTGTACTGTCTCCTTTGGCCCTGTGTGAGCCCGGGCATTTGTCATAATTGTCAGACATGACGGATCCCATAGGTCTTGTTTTTTTATATAGTTCAGGGAGAACAAAAACAAAAACACACAAAAAACCACATCAGAGTCACATGCCATGACTTTGACTCCAGGAAATGCCATGAGATGAAGTCAGTTGGGATGCTATTCATTTTTTTAAGAACTTTCCATTACATAGAAGAGATTTTCCTACTAGGGAAAATTGGCCAATCAGCTGTAACTCAGGCAAGTCGGCTATTGTTTGGGAAAAGATGGTGGAGAAGTTAGAGAGGCTTTTTTGGCAGGGAGAAAATTGCTCTTCTTGTGGAAGGACAGTTGAGCCAGAATTTTGAGTTTGATCACTATGGCTGTGGCTTTTCTTAGGGCATTTGCTGATTACAGGGACAGATGGAAATCCTGGGGCAGTGAATGAGGGGGAGGAGAGATCCTGTTAGCTGAGATGCCAGAAGCACTTCCCCAAGAGGCCAAGAAGTGGCTTCATAGAAAAAGAAGGCTGAAGCAGACCAACCAGCACAGACACCAGGCTTCAGCGGTGGGTAGAAGGGAATTGTACATCTTCTAAAAGGAGGAAGAGGTTGACAATGCGAATGTTGCTTTGGCCAAGCAAATACACCTATCCATACCCCGTTCGCTCTGTTCTAAAAAGTAGCTATGAACTTAGGTGATTATTTAAAGCATATACAAGACTTAGCTGTAACAGTACCTACTATATGTACTGTCATGAAAAAGGTTTTGAGATGAATGCTTTTGTTGGTTGTGACATCTGGAGGCAAAAAATGTAAATATTAGGAAGCAGATTCATCATGGAGGGACGACCCCTTGAGCTTGTCGAATGGAAAATTAGTTATGGAGATGACACCTTCGCAAACATACTGCAATGCATCAGGAGCATATCTGAATTTAAATTCAAATTTTGGAGGCTAGAAATCAGATTTAGTAAATATTTGCTTCAAGGTATATTTTAGTAGATCTCTTAACTGCTGAGGGAGTAGTAGTAGTAAAACTGCTGAAAGTTTTCCCATGGCATACAAGACCTCTCCCAATCTGATTTGAGTCCATTTTTTCTGGAATCATCTGGTGCCATACCCCACTCTGTGGCTTGTGTCCCGGTTATGCCAAAGAGCTCCCAATACACTGAACACAGCATGCATTTATGAGCCTCCATCTTTGTTGGTGATGTTCTCTGAGCTGGAATGTGCCAATTTGGCAAATGTCTACTCATTTTTTTAAGGCTTTGATAAAGAGTTGCCTTCTCTGGGAAGCCATATTTATTTCCTCAAGAAATAATCATTCTTCACTCTGTGCTTCCCTAACATTTCAGATAGTTCTATAACTGTAGTAATGGAACACACTTGCAATTTGCTCACCTCAGGCATACAGCAGGCAGATGGCCTGTACTCAGAAAAGGGTGGTGGAGTCATTCTTTCTTTTCTTTTTAATGAACATGTAGTAATTGTACATATTTATGGGGTACATAGTGGTGTTTTGATATATTTATGGCATAGTGATCAGGTCAGGGTAATGTGCATATCCCCTTCTTTCTTCTCTTACCAATAACTTTCTCCTCATTATTGCTAATGGGTGTTTCTGATGCCTCCACGGTTGGGACAGGACAGAAGGCGGAGAAGCAGGAGTAGCAGAAAAGTTATTTCTTGAACACTTTCATGGATGTCAGTACTCTTTGGTCTCGGAAGATGGAAGAAAAGCTGATTCTGTTTATCATGGACACTTTTGCAGGTTCTTTGGAGATCTCTCACTCCCACAGTTGGGTATCTCTTATCTGCAGTTCTCTTGATCAGGATGAAACAGCTATATTCTGGCTGGTGACTGAATCATTCCTCAACCTATTTAGCATTTGGCAGTACCCCTGTTCAGCCTCTAGATGGCACCTTTGGACGCGACCTAAGACAAGTTCTTTCCGGCTCACTCTTGTATGCATGGCTAACATGTGGTCCATGCCAACCTTCCTGCATCCTCTGCCTTGATAAACTCCAGGAATACTGCTTAACCCCAATGCAGTCCCTCTCTTTTGTTCATCCACCAAAGCAACCAACCAGTTTATCTCCCACATTGAGATTTTCCAGGCAGAGCCAGATCCCAGTTCACTGGGTTCTCCACATTGCAGGTGGCACACATACCTCCCAAATGGTCTCCTTCGAGCCCCCTCTCTTGATTTAGCATCTCTTTAAAGTGCAGAAATGTTAAATACATTCTAACATGCTGTCCTGTGTTTTTATCAGAGCCTTATGAACTGTTCTCAAGGTCAGGGACCATATTCTATATGCCCTTGTATTTTTAGTGATGCAGTGGCTAGCATATTGACAAAGTCTCAAGAATTCGTCAAATGGACAGTTTTAACTCTCTTCTGATATATTTTGAACTTATTAAAAAGTTTTTTGAAAAAAAAGTCTGGACAAAGTTACCTGCATTTTTAGCAGAGGAATTATATTGTGTGGCATTGGGGAAGGGCAAGAAGTGAGAAAAGTAAAAAAACATTTGGATCAGTTATACTGTTGTTCAGAGAAAAAAATGTCAGAACTCAAGCCTCTGAATACACTAAGATATAAGACATAAGAGGAGGATAGTGACACTTGGAAAAAATGTCATGAAATTATTTCTAGATGCTCTAGGTGTCGAGTATCAGGAGATCTGTCAGAATAGAGAAAATAGCTCCTCCATGTAGCACAGAAGAGTTTCCAAGTACTCTTTACCTTAGCTCTGTCTGAGAAACTGAGATGCTAGCAGTGATTCTAAAGGATGGGCAATTAGGAGAGTATGATGCTTTGACCACATCATATTTATGTTAAATGGATTCCACAGCCATAGATGAGTTTTAATCTCCTTTAAGAGACAATGTCCTTTACATGAGAATAGGAAAAATAAATACGATGTCAGAAATTAAGCTCTCAGAGAGATAAGATTATCATTTAAAATGAGTTCAGTGTTCATATTCAGAGACATTTAATGCCAAGTTTTGCAGGTGAGGTAACAGAAACAATGTTGGTAAACTGAGAAACCATACAGAACAGAATGGATGCCAACAGATGGAAGAGAGAAAAATATTTTTCCAGTTGCCTCAGGATAGAAAACAGATTCTAGAAACAGACTGGTAGGCTTAATCTTTAGAAAAATTCTAGAACTGCTTATTTAAACAGGTTTTGAATTCTGAGAAAAGAAATATAATGCCCATTGGTCAGTATTGGTTCTTTAATATCAGATTTGGCAAAGTCAATTCAATGTTTTTTCAAAAAAATATTTTTTAGTTCAGTTCAATAAACATCTATTGAGCATCCCCTATGTGCTGTAAGCATGGTGCTAGTTACTGGGAATGTAAAGAGATATACAGTCTTGTTTTCGAGATATTTTTGGTATAACAGGGCCTCCACACCAGTTCCTTCTGTAGCAGAAGGGGGCCAGGCACGGTGGCTCATGCCTGTAATCCTAGCACTTTGGGAGGCCGAGGCAGGTGGATCACGAGATCAGGAGATCGAGACCATCCTGGCTAACACGGTGAAACCCCGTCTCTACTAAAAATACAAAAAAACTAGCCGGGCGTGGTGGCGGGCGCCTGTAGTCCCAGCTACTCGGAAGGCTGAGGCAGAAGAATGGCGTGAACCCGGGAGGCGGAGCTTGCAGTGAGCCGAGATCGCGCCACTGCTCCAGCCTGGGCAACAGAGCGACCCTCCGTCTCAAAAAAAAAAAAAAGAAACTGCCTTTGAGGCTCAGGAGTCCTGGAGAAAATAAGGTGCTATGTCTTTAAAAATTAATGAGAATTGACCAATGAGAGAGGTGGGAAAAATAGGTAGAGTGGCTAGTAAGAACAAAGACACATAAGCATGAAAAACATCTAGCATTTAGGAAGGGATGCAAGAACTCGTTTATTGGTAGTGTGTAAGGTGAGAACAGAGGAATGGTTGGAATGAATTGAGAGAGAAAGATAATCATTTTAGGTAGATGGGACTTGACATTTTAAATTGTATAGAATGTGGAAACCAATTTTAGGCAGTGAAAAGGTGTTTGGGTTTTTGTTTTCTGTATATTTGTCCAGTGTCAGTGTGGGCCATGAATTTAGGAGGAATTAGTGTAACCCATTAGAAAGGTATTGCAATTATTCATGTGAGACATGATGATGATACTACTAGTAGGCAGTAGTATTAGTGATGGAGTGGAAGAGGTGAATGTAAGAAGTGCCCTGAATGGCACACAGTGACTAATGCAGCGGCTTCTAGGATGCCCTGCAAATTTCTAGTGTTTGTGGGTGGGAGTGGGAGGCACTAGCTCAGTTGGGAATAAAGCAGGTGGAACAGTGTTGACTGAGGGTAAGAGAAAGAAAGATGATGAGTTTGATTGTAGGTGTGTTGAATTTGAGTGGCCTGTGGTGCATTTAAGTAGATATTTTGGAAAAACCCTTTCATGCATGAATCTAGAGTTCAAAAATCAAGCCTCACAGTGGCTCATGCCTGTAATTCCGGCACTTTGGGAGGCTGAGGAGGGGGGATCACTTGAGATCAGGAGTTCAAGACCAGCCTGGGAAACAGAGCGAGATCCCATCTCTACAAAAGAATAAATAATTAGCTGGGTGTGGTGCACATGCCTGTAGTCCCAGCTTTGTGGGAGGCTGAGGTGGGAGGATCACTTGAGCCCAGGAGATTGAGGCTGCAGTGAGCCATGATTGTACCATTGCACAGCAGTCTGAGCAAAAGAGCGAGACTTTGTTTCAAAAAATAAAAAATCAAGCTAGGGCCGGAGATAAGATTTGGAAGTCTTAAGCATACAGATTGGGGTTAATCCTATATTAGATGGTATGATTGTCTACTATGGCTGAATAAAAAGAGGATCATAGCGGAGAACATCAACTCTTGGGGAGAAAGACCGAGTGACAGGAGCCCCAAAAAGAGACCAAAAACAAACAGATGGAAACATAAGCAAACAAGCAAAAACAAACAAGCAAAAAATAGTTGGCAAGATGGAGAGAGAGGAGTTTGAAACAGGAAAATCAAGAGAGTAAAGAATTTTGAGAAGAATGAGTGTTCACAATGTCAAACGCAGCAAGCATATCCAGAAAGATACATGTAAGCCAACAGTGGATGTCAATGGCAAAATCCCAAAACACATCGTATGAAACTTTCAGCTGCATAAAGGAAATTAACTAGAGTGCCCATATGAAAGAAGATAGAAAATCTACTCAGGAAGACCTGCTTAAATAAGCACAGTTTTTATGCCAGTATCTTATAATTTTGACTACTGTTGCTTTGTAAATATTTTGAAATCAGGAAATGTGATGCTTCCAGTTCTGCTCTTCTTTCTCAGAACTGTTTTGGCTTTTAAAATCAATAAATAAATTCAGTACAGATGGAAAATACAAATCAACATACAAAAATCACTAGCATTTCTTTACACTAATAACAAACTATCTGAAAAGAAAATTAGGAAAACAACCCCATTTACATTCAAATACTATCAGAATAAAACACTTAGGCATAAACTTAACTAAGGCAGAGAAAGACTCGTACACTGCACTGAAAACTACAAAACATTGATAAAATAATTAAGAAGACATACATATGGAAAGACATCCTGTGTTCATTAAAATATCCATTCTACTGAAGGCAATCTATAGATTCAAATACCATAAACTGAGTAACTTATAAACAACAGAAATTTATCACAGCTCTGGAGACTTGGAAGTCTAAGATCAAAGCATTGGCAGATTCAGCATCTGGTAATGGTCCACCTTCTAATTCATAGATGTTGCCTTCTTGCTATACACTTACACGACAAAAGAGGTGAGGAGTCTCTTTTAGGTCTCTTACATAAGGGAACTAGTACTGTTCATGAGGGCTCTGCCCTCATAATCTAATCACCTTCCAGAGTCCGCACCTCCTAATGCTATCATCTTGGAGGTTAGAATTTCAACAGATAAATTTGGGGGAGACACAAACATTCCGTGCACTGCAGTGGCCCTCAGCATCTAGAGTATGGTGGGTTACATCAGTGGTCTGAGGCAGGTAGACAGAAGCCAGTGACTTGGGAAGGCCTCAGTAAAAATCAGAACATTTATGTGTGGTCACATCCTTTTCTTCCCTGCCCAGGTACAAGCTGTAATATCAGCTTGGAGCTGTTTTCTTTTCCCCTGCCCACTCACTTTGCACTGAGCTGGAGGCTGCAGCTGTGGCATGTGCTAGCTTGCTATTACGAACTCTAGTTTTGTTCTCAGTAGTAGCTTCTGGACATCTATAGTATGTGAGGTTGTTAGTGCTCAGTGAGAGGTGACACAGAAGCCAGTGTTTTGTGCATGCCCCAGGAAAGTCAAGGCATTAGAGGTATGGTGCTTCTCTTCTCCTCCTTCCTCAAAGAAGAGCTTGGAGCTCCCAATTGTATGGCACTGTGCTTATCTTGCCCTTGATATAGGACTATGGGCTCAGAAGCACCTCATCTGAAGAGAGAAATATAACTTGGGGAGCTACTTAAAAATCTAGTGGTTAGTCTTCACATTTTCTGAGTCATGCTGGCATCCAGCATGAGCTGGAGAATAGTCTGTGCCCTGGAGCAGAGGCATCGGAATTTTTAAAGAAGCCCTTAAATCTTTCCAACTGGTTGTAGTGGTCTTATTGAATCTGACAGTGGCTAGCATAAAAAGGAACAAAGTAATGGCATTTGCAGCAACCTGGATGGAATTGGAGACCATTATTCTAAGTGAAGTAACTCAGGAATGGAAAAGTAAACATCATTTTGTTCTCACTTACAAGTGGGAGCTAAGCTATGAGGACTTTAAAGATACAATGGACTTTGGGGACTCAGGAAAAAGGGTGGGAGGTGGGTGAGGGATAAAAGAATACTCATTGGGTACAGTGTACACTGTTTGGGCGATGGGTGCACCAAAATCTCAAAAATCACCTTTAAAGATCTTATTTATGTAACCAAACACCACCTGTTCCCCAAAACCCTATTGATATAATAAAAGAAATGACAAATGCATTAGTTTAGACCTTAACCTCGTGTGCTTTCTATATAAAAAATAAAAAAGTTGTTTTGAACTTTGCAGTTGCCATTTAAACTATAATATGCTGTCAGCATAATGAGTCTAACAGTAAAATAATCCTAGGTCTACTTCTCTCAAGGTTACCTTCAAATATAAAAGTTGCGAAACTTCATGAAAAGATCTGACAATGGTTAGGAGAATATAATCCATTTTCCTTAAGATTCAGCATAAAACCTAAAATAAATGTAACATAACTAACAAATATGAACTGTATGTGATTAAATATCTTGTTTACTAAATACTAAATGCAGAAGAGCTTAAGATATCACGGAGGCTGAAAAGACCACGCACAGCCAACATCTCTGCCTGATAACTGCTTTTTATCAGTGCTATCATTTCTATCGCAAGCAGGGGTGGTCACTGGTCACTTCATTCTGGGAATGCTCTTTTCTCCTTTCTGTTTCTAAAGTCTTTTTCTTTTTTTGTTTGAGATGTTGGGTAATGGCCTCTAAAATATTTTCTTTCATTAACTTTAAACTAAAAAATAAGGTCCAAAATTAAAATTATGATACTTTTAAAACCTGTAGCAATTGTTTTATTATACGACTAGCCCTAGAAAGCATAATGGTTCTATTCTGAACAGTTTCCTGGGTTTTTACAGCATAGCAATATATGCCTTTCACATTTTAAAAACTTTTATGTGTTGACGTTTATCTTGGTCTATAACAATATTTTCAAAAAGTTGAATGTGCTGATATCACCAAAATGACACTTCGTTTATGCACAATTTTTCCTTACAATGTTTTCTTAAATCTGTCAACATTCTGTTAGATGCCCATTTAATGACCAAGACACTAAACTAGCTGGTAATATTTATAGGCAAACTTTATGCAAGTTTTCCAAATCCTACTGCCTCAGGACAAAATATATAACCCTCTGTGAAACTGGACGATTCTTTTTGCGGCAGGTTACTAGAGTTTTCAAATCACGTACTAAAAATTGAAAGAAAGTCTTTACTCATTGAGCAGAGATAGTATAAAGTGCTTATATATAGGACAGACACATTTTTCAATTTTATCTTGCTCTTGATACAGGTCCAGTGGAAGTTAGGTTCTAAAGCCAGGTGAATAAATGTGAAGTTGCCATTCATTCAGTCAGCAAACATTTATTAGGCGGATACCGTGGCCTCCGCTCTCATGGAGCTGATGCTTTTATAATGGCTGTCTTGGCAGTGTGGGCCAGGGAGTCTGTTGTCCCTGGCCTGGGGTAATCTTAGTCTGTGGTTGCTCCTATACTTTTTCTTTTCTTTGTCTTACTCCATGATAGTTGTCCTTATAAAAGTATTTCTTCAGGTGATCCATTTGACAGGGGATATTCAATCTCTGCTTAAGGAAGCTAACATTTCCTGGAGTCCAGCAAAATAGAATAAAATTCCCCAGCTCCATCTGGAAAAAAAAAAAAAACTTGCCCTTGAGCAACTTGGGTACATCTTCAGGTTGCTAGATATTGTGTCATCACTTGGCCTAAATGAAAACATGCTTTCGTTACAAGATGATGTATTTGACTCTCCTCAAAAGGAAGCATTATTGGTATCTAACATGTGCCTAGACTGGTAAACTATATGTAAAATCCTAAACCTGGGAAATGAACGTGTGCTTTTCCCAGTATTTTCTCAAATAGTCAATGCTGAAGGACACATGTTTTATTTCTGACTGAAATGACAACTAAACTACTGCTGGGGACACACCACACACAGGAATTTGACAGGTGGCTAATGCTTAGAAACTCAAATTAACAGAATTATCATTTTATGTCATTATTCTTAAAAAATTATAATTATGTGGGAAGTGCACTAATAATGCTTGTGGTTGCTTCCTCAAGGCCAAAATAAAATGATACCATTCAAAGGGATCATTAGACTCACGAGTGGCAAAATCTGAATATCTCTAGGGTAGGGACTAAAGCAGAAGTATCTCCCACAAAAGTCATACACTGACAGCTGCCAAATGAGTGCCCCATGGGGGACTTGAAGATGGGAGGAAGTCACACCTCAGAATGTTACAAACCAATGCCTGCTCAAAATATCATTAACTCTGACAGGAGATTCTGTCAGAGTTAAATATCATTAACCCTGGAGATTGAGCTGTTTTAGGGCACTCAGTAGACTCAAGCTTGGGCTTAAAGGAATGTGACCAAGTGTAACTTCAGTAGAGTCAGGCTGGGTTAGCATGGTTACATCTGCAGCATGGCCGACTGTTTTGTGCTGTATTTAAAGGAAAATGGCTTTAGCTGAAGTTAGCTCTGCATGAAACCTAGAAAAGAGCAAGCAGCCAAAAGAAGGAAAAATGGGTTACCTGTTTCTAGCCATCTTAAGACGAAAGGTACTCTGACCTTGGATGTTTACTCTTCAGGACCCTCAGCATTTATTTGCCCAGGATGGAGATGGCTGTATTGGCTTGATGGGGTTTCTCAGATCCCATTATCATCAGTTTCCTGCTTATGAAGTGGTTGCCCAGTAGAGCCTCCTTTAAGGAGGGAATCTATTAACCAGGGGACTCTGCTTTTCAGTTTTCTTTGACTTTGGTTTTCACTGTAATTTATAATTTGTCATTTTGGCACATACATCATGTCTCTTGTGGGTCTGCATCCTGTCTCTGTGCCCACAGACAAAATTGAGCTTCTAGACCTCTGACTCTGTCAGGCCATGGACTGCAGTGATGAACCAAGGAACTGCGTCTACATGGCTGGGAGATATCTAGGTAGTTTTAGAAATCTAAAAAGAGTGTTACATCACTTTGCTTTGTAAAGAGATTGTGCAATGTACATCATCTTATAAATATCTAACCTTAAAATGATTTTGATACATTTTCTCAGATTTCTAGGATAAAAATCAGTGGCAATCAGCTGTTATTGTTTGTCTCATTTCTTTTCTCCCAGTTGTCTCTGACTGTGATGACCTCATATGTGAAATGCCAAATACAGTCTGCACTTTAGACATAGTTGATCAATTTAATACATTCTGTAGCCTCAGTAGAATGACATATTTCTGAGATGAGGAGTGCCAGATAAAGGAACAACTTAATGTAAATATGTTGATTCAGAAATAATTTGTGTATTATCTATATGAGAAAGAAAAAAAAATCTTTTTATCTGAGAAATGCAAGTCCCTTTAAGTTATCCAGCCCAGAGAGGCATTTAAAATGTAACACCTGTCACATCCCACTCCCCCTTGAGCTAAATAATATAGTTCTTGAAGTCAGTTGCTATGGGGACTCTAAGCAGCCATAAAATGTCATACACCCTATAATTCAACAGTGTATAGCCAACCACTAACCAATGTTATTTCTGTAAACCAATGAGAATTCCTGACAAACAACTTTTTGTAATTGCCTTCTGATACAGTTTGGATATTTGTTCCTTCCAAATCTCTTGCTGAAATGTGATCCCCAGTGTTGGAGGTGAGGCCAGGTGGAAAGTGTTTGGGTCGGGGGTTGGCTCTCTCATGAACATCTTGGTGCCATCCTCAAAGTAATGAGTGAGTTCTTGCTGTATGAGTACCCACATGATCTGATTGTTTAAAGAGCCTGGCACCTCCTCCCCTCTCTCTGTTGCTTCTCTCTTGCCATGTGATCTGCACATGCCAGCGCCCCTTCCCCTTCTGCCAGGAGTGGACCTTCCTGAGGCCTTCACCAGAAGCAGATGTTGGCACCATGTTTCCTACAGTCCACAGAACCGTGGCCCAAATAAACCTTTTATCTTTATAAATTACCCAGCCTCAGGACTCCTTTATAGCAACACAAATGGACTAAGACACTCCATCTCCTGATTTGCTCCTTTTTCTCTAAAAACCTGAGCCTCTTCTTCACTCTCTGGAACACTCTCCAGGGCAACCTGGACGTTGTCCCGGGCTGCAGTCCTCAACCTTGGCTCGGATAAACTCTATATTAATTTTGCCTCAACTTCTTCCTTTTAGGTGAACATATTCAGGATACTAATAAAATACTTAAAAGTTATCTATTTTTCATTAATTATTAATATCTTAAGTGATAAAAATAAGGGAGATCTCAAATCTCAGCACCAGGGGTGCTGAGAACTCGAGAGCACAACCAAAATCACTTAGGAAGCTCCTGAAAGCTAACTGGAAGCCAAAACTTGAGAATTTGCCTCCTTTTAAAATTAAATAATATTAATAATTTTAATTAATAATATTAATATTTTAATTTTAATAATTATTAATAAATAATTATTTAATAATTAATAATTAATTAATATGTAATATTAATCAATATAATATATAATATATATGATTAATATATAATGTTAATTAATATATTATATATGATTACTATATAATATTAATTAATATATAATATATAATATTAATAATATTAAATAATATTTAGTGTGACTTCATGAACAAATCACACAGATGACCATGTATGTGGATTCTAGCATTACATTTTAAGCTTCGCAATGTGCTTGATCCTCAATAAATGTTACAGAACCTGAATGCAAGTTCCCACAATCCAGTAATTACAAATAATGACTTGCTCAGATAAGTAGCAATTCAGATTGTGAATTCACTGAACTATGAATCTTCCATCATTATTTCTGTGCATATTTTTTTCCTCCATTAAAGGCTTAATTCATTCAAGGATAATCTAATTAAAGATTGAATTGGGTAGGATAGAGGGCAGAGATAGACTTCGTAGTCCTGTACTAAGCAAGTGGCAGGTCGCTACGAATGTCTCTTGAATGAATTATCTACCTGTTAAGAATCTACTAAAACCATTTCAAATAACATTGTAAATTAATCATTGGATCATATACTGGATTTTGTGTAATTTTCTGCCTTTCTCTGTTTTTTCCTTCTTTTTTATATTTAATACTGGAAATTTTCTCAAGTTCTCTTCTGAACATTGGAGGATTTAAAACTACCAAGTTTTAAGTAAAAATTAAGTAGGAATATGGCAGGGCGCAAGGGTATAATATTTCTTCAAGAAATAGATATTAAGACTTCTACTTGTTTTTACATATCCCTGTATAAATAACTACTCGCACAGTTAAGTACAATGTAGCTCATCTTATTAACTTTATTGTTCACCTGATGGCTTTGTTATTCATACAATGCTGTGGCACTAACAAAATTCAAGTGTTTTGGTTTCATTTTTGGAATTTAATTAGTGTTATTCTATTGTTTCAGTGGCCACTATGATTCGCAGATGTAACTTTACTATTTGAAATATAAACAACAGAGTCAAAGAGAGAGAAAAATGTAGCCAAAGTGGTTTACCAGGATATGCACTGGATTAATTAAGAAAGTGGTGATTACAAAGAAAGCCATTTACATTCTTTATTCTCTTCCTTCCTCTGACTTTCATGTGCAGCCAATAAAGACACTATCATTTCAAATTCCTACCACTTAACTCCAAATACTGAGAGGCAAACAATTTACTACTTTATAAGTGAGCAAAAAGTCTCCTTTTATTATCTTATAATGTTTATTTACTTGCTACTTCATAAACAAAGTGGTAATTTAATGCCATTTCTATTTTTCTGAAAAGTAAGCATACCCAGATGTTTTCTTGGGTAAGTTACTTATACTGGCTCATGGTTCTTTTTTCCCTTATGGCCATTTTTCATTTCTACACAGACATTTGCTCAGCCTATGAGATGACTGGCAGAATGTGCCAACCCCTTTTATTTCAGATTTTTGTTCACTTATTAAGTAGCATGTTGTTTGCATCTCTTTCTTCAAAATTTTTACCGAAGAACAATTGGATTCTTTGTTCAGTTGTACACACACAGCCAGCAGGTCTCCACATAAAATGAGACAATGCTACAGAGCCCATAGTATTTAAACAGGATCAAGGTACATTACAAAATCCTGTTGTTCACCTGTGTGGAGACAGCCAACATCAAAGGGCTGGCATCTGCTCCAAAGTATCTACTTTTTGACTATGTGCATACGAAAACATGTTCTTCAAGGGTTTGCTTGCTAAATGGTACCTGTGAAATTACTATATTATGGAATATAGTAACTTTTTTTTTTTTTTTTGCAAACACTTGAAAAAAGCTGCAACCCTTTTAAACTAACAATGGGGTCAAACTTTGGTGACTGGTGATTTCCTGTGGGTTTTGAACATGAAGGTAGCTTTTCGTTATCAGAAACACTAGATGGCCACCAGTATTACTGCAGTTAGTAACTTTAAAAGGAAGAAAATATTATTTGTGGAAGATTTGGCCATTTCTTAGGGGTAAATGCATCCTACAACCATATCACTGAAGGATCATAGTAGAGTGCAAAAGAGTTATGGACTCAGAGGCAGAAATCTGGGCTTTAACTGACTGGGCAAACTGGAAAAACCACTTAGTGCATTTAGCCTCAACAATGAGGAGGCTGAACCACATGATCTCTAGGTCCTTTTTTATTTCTAAGATTTCATGCTTCTATGAATCTAGAAGGATTTTTATCTATTTCTTGTCCTTAGCAAGATTTACATACAAACAACTTAGGTAATATTATATTGTATATTCTCTTCTTAAAAGTATTCCAAAAAATATCTCTCCACTGTATATTTTGATAGCTAGAACTTTACCAGGAAAATTTTCTTAAGTTTGAACCTGAGTTGCAATGGCTGAAAGTTATTATTAATATCCTTTATTTAGTCTCTAGGAAAACTCCAGAATAGTGTTCCCCCCTTGATTATATAATGGTTGTATTCTTCACTGCTGCATCCTCTGTGCCTAGCAGAGTTCCTGACACATGGTAGGGGCTCAACAAATGCTTTTGGAACTATATACATTAATAAACAAGTAGTTCTTCATAAATGTAAAGCATGAGGATTATTATTAATCCTATTGAATAAAAGAATTGGCCTATGGCATTCCTGCACAGTCTTGAATTGCATTCTTGATATCTCCTCATTTATGACTTTGCTCAAGCTGTTTCCTCCACCTGAAATGCTATTGTCCTTCCTTTCTCTATCCTCAAGTTCCACCTACCCATCCAGACACAGCACAAATGGTACTTTTTTCTTGAGTTCTTCCAGCTAGAAGAAATCTCTGCTTTTTCTTGATTCCCTTCATCCTTCATCTGAGCTTTCCTTGCCTTAATCACTTTTTACCTTGCTCTGCAGTTGGTTCACAGTGTTGCTAGAAGAGGAGTTGAAGATTTAGGAAAAGGACATGCAGTCAGAAGGGGGAACTCAACGATTAAGAGTTAGGTTGAGCATCTTTGACTTACACTGAAATGTTCAATACTCTTGTAGGATTATGAGTGTAGAAGGGAAGGCTGTATTTGCCTAATGACAAGAAGAGATCATCTTTTCATTTCATTTCCACACCAGTCACTAAATTTTCTAATTATAAACTGGTTTCTTATATAGATGTTTCCTCCAGAAACAATACTGATGGCATTAATTTCCTTTTATTGCTGTAATAAATTACTACAAATTTAGTGGCTTAAAACAACAAAAATTTATTCTACTACAGTTCTGCAAGTCAGAAGTCTAACTAAAATAAAGGGTGTTGACAGGGCTGTGTTCTAACTGGAGGCTTCAGGAGGAAATCCATCTCCTTGCCTTTTCTAGCTTCTAGAGGCTGCCTGCATTCCTCAGCTTGTCATCCTTTCCTCCAGCTTCAAAGTGCATCACTCCAACCTCTGGTTTCAGTCATCAGCTTCCCTTTTTCTCTGTGATCCTCTTGCCTCTCTCTTATAAGGACCCTGCTGATTACTCTGGGATCACTTGGGTAACTCAGGAAAATCTCTCCATCTCAACAGCCTTAACTTAATCAGATATGCAAAGTCCCTTTTGCCATGTAAGGTAACACATTCACACTTTTGGTGGTTAGAATGTGGATATATTTGGGGTCCATTATGCAGCCTATATTAATGACCAAAGAGTTTGGATGTCTGCTCTTTTGACAGCCATTCACTTGTTATTATATAAACACTAATATTTTGGTTAAGGAGCTCTCTCATTCTTTTGTAAGGTGGTCCCCAGAGTCACTTCAGTTCTGAGCATACCAACAAAGTCATATAATGTCACCTCACCTGAATCCCATTAAATTGCTTGTTTAGATCTCATATCTGTTGGGTGCTTTATGCCTGTCTCTAGTTTTTGTAGTTTTCAAGTAAGCTCTGGTGTTTGAGCCTATTCTAATTGTTAGGTAAAGAGCTTGCAGAAAACATACTTCTTATTGAGGAAGAAGAGATAGAATAATTGAAGGTCAGACAACCTCATCGTGTTTGCTTAAAATTTTCAGGATAGTTTTAAAAGAAATTTCCTTCTAATTATCTGGGTAAAATCATATAATGCACTTGCTTATCAAAATGTAACTCAATATGTGCTTGCAAAATGTTAGAGCATGTCCAGCATATAGACATATCACTTCAGTGATATGTCTTCTGGCACTTAGCTTGGAAAGAATAGCATGAGTCAAACAGGGGTAGGCCTTGGAAAAATAAAAGTCAAAATGGATAGCTTAAAACGCGAGACCATTCAAGTTCTAAGTCCTTGCTTCACTAATTAACTCCCTTTTTTACTTGTTTAGAGCAAAACTTTGACATATATTTTTCTAAGTTCATGACAAAATTTTAATGGAAAAACTCAGCCTACAGGATGCATCATTTTTGTGTATTGGTGGTGTTTATTAACTAATGCCTTCTTCTTAACGACTTAAGAATCATAGAATTATGGAGTGAAAGGGTTCCTAGAGACAACCTAATCAATCCCCTTATTTCATGATTGGGAAACAGAGCCCCAGATAGCTTGACGTAGCCAAGGTTACCCAGAGAGAGTGTGTCTCAGGCTTAGAATCCAAGTCTCCAGGCCCCCAGCACAAGCTTTTCTGACTCTGTTGTTCCACTTTTGATTCTCTTCCTTTTCTCTACCATCTCCTTCATTGTGTACCTTGACCTATTACTAGCTCCAGTAGAGAAGAATAACGGAGACTGTTCTGACGCCGATCTTTCTGGCTATAAGAAAAGGTGTGGTAGTGAAGGGAAAAGGGATTTGAAGCTATGTGTTTACACATTTCAACTTTTCATGTTAATTCTTCATCATCATGGAAAAGCAAGCATTGATTATAAAAAGAAGGATATACTGTGAAGTAGACTATGTAGAAAAATGTTAAATAACTTTCCCTTTCTCCCTTCTCACTCTGCCTGGCTAACACCTTCTTGGTCTGTAGCACTCGGTGTAGGTAAATCTTTCCTAACCGCTTGGTAAGAGATAGTCGCTTTAGCAATATCCTAATCGTAGCCCTGTAATTAAAAAAAAATTCTAATCTTTTAAGCAGGCTTCAGAAACCACATAATGCCATGTCATCATTTTTTTTCTTTCAGAGTGTCCTCATTTCTCAATTTGTTTTCCATATTAATCAACTAGACTTGACCATGTAGGGATTTTTCAGATGTCTCAACCAGACAGATTTACTCAGATTCTACTTCTCTTCTGTTGGCAAATCAGCAGATACTTTTTATAAGATAATGTGAGTAGTGTTTCTCTTTCCAAAACAACTTCTTTCTAATGAAACTGGAAAATCGAGGCTAATTTTCCTATTGGACACTTCTTCGTATCTCTTTGGTTTAACAGGAAATATATACAATTATACATTTCCATAAAGGAATATATTGAAAATTTATTCAAATTATTTTAAGAAAAACAATCTTTGTTTTAATTCCAATGAAGAAATTTTTGAAAAGTACACGATGAAGAAAGCATGGATCTCAGGGCCTATCCTTATCCTTAGCTCTTGATACTTGTAAAGATGTGTTTCGGAACTGAAATTAGTCCTTGAAAATTCTTTTTTCTTTATAATGGAGCAAAACTAGTCTACTGTAAATTTCAGAGATCTGGTTCACAGGGTGAAATATTCCCAAGCAAAGCCATTTAGGAGATTAAACAACAAACAAACAAACAAAAGGCCACTTTCAATCTTGCTCATATTTTCCCTTGTTCTATGGTTGTTATGAAGACATAATTTTAAACAGAACACAATAGTACATGATAAATTTACTGTACCTACCTGGAGAGTATAAACTGTTCAAACTTTACAAATCTGTGTTTATCTCTTGGCACAGCTCTCAGTTTAATGGAAGCTTTGTGATGCATCCATAAAGCAGTCACATTAATTTTGGGTCTGTAATAACAGCCCAGTCTAACCCTTCTTAGATCTGAGCTCAGCAGCTCACAGCCACTCAAATCCTGACAGAAGCATGGTTGAGAGATGAAGCAGTCAAACTAATTTGAGAGTAGTAATAAAACAGTCTGATCCTGGCCCTGTCTTTATTACCATTTTCTGTTAAAAGTGCTCCTTATAGAAAGGGCAGGTGAGACCTAGGAAAATCATACTGGGCTTGATACTTTATGTCGTGTCTGGGAGGGGAGGGTTGGTGTTTAGGAATGAGGTGCCCCTCTCTTCTCTGGCTAAATTTCAGCTGGGATCCCCAGGGACTGGAGCAAACGCCCTGCTAGGTAACCATAAAAAGAGGTCCAGATGCTGACACACTGGGCTCCATCTTATCCTTGTGCTGCTTAACAACTCGTGCACTTGCTGTGAGGGATGATGCTTGTGCTGCTAAGATGAAGGTCCTCTTGGGGTAGTCCTGGTTGGGTAATTAGACACTTGACTTAGGTCCTCTCCCTGGCTTCCTTCTAAGTCTTAGGTCACCTCCTTGGGCTGTGCTTTTTCTTTTGTCAAGTTAAGTCATACCCAAATATTTAATCTTCCTGCATGGCTGTTTTGTCATTGGTGTTGGTGATGTCTATGTATTTGAAGAGCTACTCACAGGAAAGTGTGAGAAGGCAGCCATTGCCAAAGGTTGGGAAGCAAGAAATGGACTTACCGTCATAACGATCAGCCAGAATAGTGACCTTAGTGGTGGGGAATCTGGCTCCCAGCTGTCCTCCCACTGGCAGCCTCAGTGAAACACTGAAGGATTCCTCCTCTTCATAAAGGGAGTCATCAATGATCAGGATCCGGCAGGTCTTCTGTGTCTCGTTCTTGTCAAAGTGGAGGATGCTGGTGTGGTCTTCTGGACGTGAGATGTAATCAGAGAATAACACTGTGGAAGAAATCGTACCTGTGGCAGAACCTACAGAAATGTGAGAAGGAACAGGGAAGTTGAGAAGAAATGGAATTCCAAACAAGAAACCTGTTTGTTTTCTTTAATGCATTTTTAGATAATAGCTATCGGAATGATCCAACACACTTACCTCTTATGCTCACAAATATTAATATTGTAAGAAGAAAGCTTTTGGGATAGACTGTGGTATTTTGACATGATCTAGATTTAGCGATTTTTAAATAGAGTATATTGAATAAGGTTTGTTTATATTAGGGGCTAAACAAACAGGATCACAGGATGCTAGGGCTGGCTTAGCTCAATTATTTCATATTACAGATGAGAAAACAGAGGTGTAGTGAAATTAGGACTAGAGAATCCACAGCATGAAAATAGTATAGATTTTTTTCCTGCTGTGCTCTACCCACAGCGGCATAGCTGTGAGCAGCATCTATGTAATCTGATCATCACACACCCTAACTAGAGTTCTTTGTATCACACCATAATACAGCCAGAAAATTATATCTTATTTTACAAGGAGTGCAAGATTGATTAGGGGATTTCAGTTTAGAATCAGTGTGTTTTAAATGTTATTTTAATAATTTACTTACATTAAGATTCATCAACGTAAATGCACAGTTTGAAGAGTTTTGACAAATGCATATAATCATGTGACCACCACCACAATCATAAAATGTTTCTATCCATCCACAAAAGTTGACTTGTGTTTCTTGCAATCCATCTCCTTCCCTGTCTCTCAGGCCTTGGAAATCACAAATCTGCTTTGCGTCATTATAGATTTATTTGCCTTTATGAGAAATTTCATACAAATGAAGCATATGTTTTGATTCTTTCATTTAGCACAATGCTTTTGAGATTCATCCATGTACCGTGACATGTTTTCCCTTTTATTGCTGACTACTGTTTCCCACTGTGTGGCTATACCACAGTTTGGTTATCCATTTACTGGTTGATAATTTGGGTTATTTCTAGTTCTTGGCAATTGTGAGTAATGTTTCTATGAATATTCAAGTACGAGTCTTTGAGTGGGTATATATGGGTTGGTGCAAAAGCAACTGCGGTTTTCCCATTACTTTTAATAGCAATAACCACAATTACTTTTGCACCAACCCCCCAATTTTTTTTTTCTAGAATAAATACTTAGGAGTAGGATTCCTAGGTTTTGATGCATTTTTGCAGTTTTAAAACAGTAACACATAGGCTTAGGGCTAAAAGACTGAAAAGTATTCATTGTAATTTAAATGATTTAGGCAGACCAGATTTAGGCAGAACAAAGACTACTAAATAGTAACCTATTATACCAGATAGGAAGTTTTTGAAAAGTATAAATATTTCCCACCATACCTCACTTTAATAAGAAGCAATAAGGAGATGATAGTGAGATTCTGGACTGGATGCTCCATAGCTTATAGCTATGGTACATGCATATATGCATGATGACCCCAATGCCCACTGTCATCTAAACATCAGTACAAGTTGGTGTCCATCACTGCATGTTGCCTGTATAGATCTAAGTTGCTAAAAAATGACAGTGGTCTCCAACTGACTTCAGATGCTTTGCTCGAAAGGGCACTGACTCACAAAGTATTTCAGAATGGTTTTTTATTTGAAAGAACAAAAATTTTAGAATTATTCGGAAGTAACAAATGGACTGTTTTGTTATTCTGGAATCATAAAAATTGTTAGAGCTGGAGAGTTGATGAGAATAAAATGTGTTTGCTAGGTCAGAGGGCAGAAACTGATCAAAATGGACAGGCACAAGGGGGACTATCACTTGGTGGGGAGGCTAGCTGAGTTTCAGTGGTAGTCTATGCTTTGAAACCTTATTATTTCATGAGATTCCTTCTCTGGGGAAACCTATGCATGAAAAAGTTCTCCACGCTCAAGTCAACCAGGATAGGCTGGCTCTTGGGATGTGAGACATAGTGCTATCACTGAATGCCTAAGACAGGCACTCTCCAGTTAAATGGGGAAAGAGGTAAGTGGCTAGCAATATAGAAAGGCTCTCAAGATGAGATGATACACTGTCAGGGAGACTTTCTGTGTTCCCGGGCACACAGACAAAGGGAAAAGGTCTTAAGCTCTTACAACAATCTGATTAAATAGCAAACAACTTTTGGAATGTCTTTTTAAAGAGCCAGATGTTTAAAAAGAACTATACCTTGGAGAACACAGTTCTCAATTTTGCCTAGCCATCAAGTGTGCATTATGTTGGTTGACGGGCAATATGACAAAGAACCTTGTCAGAAACTGCATGTTAACTCCTCGAGAAAAATGTCAAAAGCAGATACTGTACACACTAGACTTGCATGGTAACTAACACTGTCTTCACTGAATATAACTATCTGTATTAAACCTCTTTCTCAATATATACCACCTAACGAATATTCAAATAATGATTTATTTGTAGTTCATGAAACAAAAGCAATTGAGATTTTTTCTTTTTCTGTTAAATTTTTTTTTATATTTGACCAATCCACTGGTCAACATAGATATGACATTTAAGTAGGTTGATTTCTGGGTTAAATGAAAGACTGAAATATAATACTTCTTGAAAATCATTTGGCAATTGAACTTTTCTAAAGCGGAAATCAAGACAATATGTTTTAGCAAGATTTTTAAACAAGAGCTGGTGAAAAAAGTTGTCTAAGTAAATTGTATTTAATAAAAAAAATTCAGTTGATCTAAGTGGAACATTCCTTTTAGGATTCTAGAAAATTTACTTTGGGCAACTCTTTCAGCAGTTATATTCAATAGTTAAGAATGTGAATACTGACATTCATTTACGTAAAAAACAAACAATATTTTATCTGTAGCAAGTTAAGAATCCTCAGGACTGGAAAAATTCTGTTCTGAAAACATCAAGTATATTCTGAGATAAAAGATAAGGTCCCTGGCGATGGTCTGTATATATCCCGTATTTAACAGTGAAGAGGCTTCAAGGGGTATAAATGTATGATTTCCAGGTTGGTATCAAAGACACTTATTGGGTCTCAAGCCTTGTTTGGGTGGCTTGACCAGTGGTAGTGCATAGCATCTTTGTGAGAAATATTACAGAAGATTCATTTTTTTGCAGGGGTAGATTATGAGGCATGATGGATGACAGTTTTAATGGGTATGGGTTTAGTTCTCCAAAATTAAGGGTTAGAACCAAAGATTCATTTCATGTTAACCTAGGAGTTCCTTCCCTTAGCATGGCGATGTGCTCTCCAAACAAGGCACATGAAAGCTGATTTGCAATAATTGCTGATTTTTGTTGTATTAATATTCCCACCATAGCCAACTTCAACTATCAATGTGAAGTCACTGAGCACAGAGTAGGGAAGAGGTACACAGAATCAGCTTTCAGGAGCAGTCACTGGCTGGATCCAGCATACCACCCTATCCATGATGATGATGGCATCGATTTTCTCTGTCCAGGCCTCCCTCACCTCACTGGCAGCCTGAGAATTTGTGAAGTTACTTTACAAATTAATTATTTATTTACAAAAGAGTATTTATGGCTCAGTCTCTGTGGCTACATATTACACTTGCTTTACAAAAATCATAAATGTTAAAATCAGAGAGAAAGTCCTATTAATGCACTACACTAAAGGGTAATTAAATCATTATATTATGATGTTTGATTATGAGGTGGCCAGGGCATTTTATCAATGAGAAAATTGAGGCAGAGAATGCCCCATGATAGCCAAAGAGTCAAAGACCCATCTCCTGACAGTCAGCCTGGGGCATTTTTTACTTTCTCACATTGTCTTTAGTTATTTGATGACTTGATTATAAATTCTTTTAAACACACGATTTTCTTTTAATATGTACATTTTAATAGGACAGCAAGACAAGCAATCACCCTCTTTAAAGTGCAGCAGCTAACAGCTGGTTGGAGCAGGAGGCTTTTGGAGCCCCAGGCACAAGTCACTTCATGCCCCAGGAGTGCTGATGATTCAAGGGGGATGGGAGAACCAGAGGAGAGAGGAGGAGGGTAGCAAAGGCTTGACTGGAGCATCCTGGGAGCATCTATCTATAGGGGACTTTGGGACTTTTATTTCCAGCAGACTGGCCAGTCAGGTACTCTGGGATGCCTGTACATTAAAAAACAACTAGAAAAAATAATGATTCTGGCTTTTCTGTTCTCATAGGAAGTAGGGAATATCGTCGAGTGTAAAAAAAAAAAAAAAAAAAAAAACCCACAAACAAAACAAAATTGAAATTAAAAATATCTAAAACGAACCGTAAAAACCCTCCCCCAACCTGAAATCCCATAACTCACAGAAGGGATTCTCATTCAGAAGGTGGTATCCCCCCAAGAGCAAGTGCACTATCACCACTGCAGGTGGAGACAGGCCTTAGGCACAGGGCACCTCACAGAGCTGACCCGGAAGCTATGGTTACGCCTGAGGATACAGGGCCGCAGGAGTGTGTCTGGAGCAGTAGTACCCTCTGAATCCTGGAAAGCGAAGCAAACTTTTCTTGGAGGAAAACATTTTCAAGCGAAGCCCTCAGATCTTTCACAGATTCAGATCAAATACATGTAAGATTTTAGATGCATAGAAAAAAAATCTCTACAAAGACGACTTTTAGATGAAAAACAAACTTCTTAACAATGGAAGCCAGAATATGCTGGAATAATAACTTTAAAATGCTGGGAGAGAATTACTGCCAACCTAGAATTTCGAGACTGGAGTTGAAATAAAGACAGGTTCTGATAAACAGAAAATGGTGAGAGTTTACCCCCAGAAAACCTGCAGTAAGGGAACTTTTAAACCATGCGATTTGTACTTCAGGAACAGAAAATGATAATCCCCGCAAACCGTCTGAGATGCAAAGTATTAACCTCTATAACCTATGAACACACCTACAACTAAATAAATCAACACAGAGAATCTTTTTTAAAAGGAAAGAAAGAAGAAAGTCTTTCACCTGGACATGCTTGGAACCCTTTAAGAATTAGCCGCTTTTGGCCGGGCATGGTGGCTCACGCCTGTAATCCCAGAACTCTGGGAGGCTGAGGCGGACGGATCATGAGATCAGGAGATCGAGACCATCCTGGCTAACACGGTCAAACCCCGTCTTTACTAAAAAAAAAAAAAATAAAAAAAAAAAAAAATAGCCGGGCGTGGTGGCGGGCGCCTGTAGCCCCAGCTACATGGGAGGCTGAGGCCGGAGAACAGTATGAACCCAGGAGGCGGAACTTGCAGTGAACTGAGATTGCACCACTGCACTCCAGCCTGGGCAACAGAACGAGACTCCGTCTCAAAAAAAAAAAAAAAAAAAAAAATCTGCTTTCTACCTCCATCTTAGGAGATGACCCAGAGAAAAAGTCCAATCAGAGAAGTGGGGCGGGGTCCATGGCTTGTGGTTTACTACACAGTTCTTTTTAACTGGATAGAGTAGTTGAAAACCTCAACATATTTGACTTGGGCCTGACCAAAAACCACAGGATGATTCAATGCTGTTCCTACTCATTTGGTTTTTGGTTCTGTGGTTTGCTCTTCATTGGCTGTTCCTTCCAAGAAGGCAGTTTTTTAACAAGAGAGTGACTAATGAGAAGAAAAAGATGAATGAGATTTTTCTTAAGAATGAAACAGGGCCAAGAAATGTCTAATTTGCAAGTCATTACTTAAAGAATCTTTGTGCTTAAAACATTTCATTATAGAGCAATAGTTTTGAGTTGGGCTGATTTTACCTGCTGGGGACACTTGGCAATGTCTGGTGACATTTTTGGGGGTCACAGATGGAAGTGGGGGACGCATCTAGATGCTAGATACTTGCGTCTAGTATATAGAGAGCAGGGATGCTGCTTAACATTTTACCAAGCACAGGACAGCCCCCACAATAAATAGTTATTCAGAACATTAATGGTGCCAAGGTTGAGAAGAGGAACAAGAATAAATTCTCCTCTGCCCTGGAAGACAGAGGATTTGGCAGTAAACAGATTATTTTAAGATATTTAAAACCACTACAAGGACAAACCTTTGTAATGCATCTTCAAGATCTTCATGTTTGTTGCATTTGGCTATATATCCAGAGACAGCCTTATTGCCTGTTCTTTAACTAAGATTTCCTCTTGAAAGCACCAGATATAGCCAGCTCCATATAATGTTAGCAACTCTTGTGTTTAAGCTAGTTTTCCTCTGTTTGGGAAGGAAAAAGTGAAGAGGAGAAAAAGCAAGCTAGGTGAGGTACTCCTTGAGGCCTTTCTCCTTAGCTAGCTGATCACTGAAAGGATGTGCCAAATTCTTTCTTCCACTGGTGCATTGGGGCTCTAGTTTGGGTTTTGCAATAATGGGCAAGTGCGTGGGAGCTAGGGGGTGTGGTTGAGGCTGGACAGACTAGCTATTGTAGAAAGTGTACTCATGCTTTGCTCTGGGCTTCAAGCTGGGCTTCTTCTTGTATTAGTGGCATATTCTCTGTCTACAACCAAAGTGTCCAGCAGACAATGGTGCTAAGGTCTCTTAAATGTGAATGAAAGAGATGAGATGGTGAATAGCCCAGTTGGATAGATCATATGTCATTGCTAAGCTGGAAGAATTCACCGAGGGTCTGTCTGTTCTTCCCTCGGGAAGAGCTATGCTGCAGAAGGACCATCCAAATGAATAGGGAGGCTCAGAGTGTCTGGCAGGGAGTCAGCTATGATGGGGCGGTGCCGCTTCCCCACGTGGGAGGGCTACACCTAACTTTAGCTTCTCATAGGATTCCCTTATGTAATCCAACTTCCCACATGATTTCCAGATGTGAAAGCTGGCATGCCTGGAAAACTCCCTGCATAGCTGGTGCACAACTCAGACTGCTTGACACCTGAGCCTTGACCCCCAGATCCCCATGTAAGAAGGTATTTTCATGTTTGTGGTTAAAAAAAAGAAAGGAAAAAGAAAAAATAGGATATAACAGGGCCGGGGCCCTTCCTGGAACACTAAGCCACTGTATGCATGGTAGCATCTTGACTCTTGCATACATCTTGCTGGAACTGAAACTGAGGGCTAAGCTGATTAAGTTTGCCAAATGTAACCTGCCTTGCTTGCTTTTAACAGCTTACTTATCGCTTATCTTAAAACTCCCTTTAGCAGCCAAGTAGGGTGGCACACACCTGTAGTCCCAGCACCTTAGGAAGCCAAATCTGGAGAATCGCTTGAGGCCAGGAGTTTGAGACCAGCCTGGGCAACATAGCGAGAACTTCGTCTCTACAAAAAAATTTAAAAATTAGCCATGCATATTGGTTGGTGCCTGTAGTCCCAGCTACTCCAGAGGCTGAGGTGGAAGGATGGCTTGAGCCTAGGAGTTTGATCCTGCAGTGAGCTGTGATGGAGTCACTGCACTCCAGCCTGGGTGATAGAGTGAGACCCTGTCTCAAAATCCTCCCTCCACCTACCAAGAAACCAACAACAAAAAGCTCCCACTTGCAAATCACTTAGCCAAACAATACATAACTAAACTCCCACTAGCATCCTTATAGATAACATCTCTGACTGGGGCACTAGAGTAATGTTGCTTAAATTGTTTTTCAGGAACTAGGGGGCAGCTCTTGTCCATTTCAAGCTGTTGAGACCACTGACCCTTTAACTGGGCCTGCTCCAGTGCCCAAAGAGTGATCTTCTTATGTCAGAGGGCCAAAAGCTGTAACCTCAGATTATACTAACACTGCCATTTTGTGCATACGTGTCCTATGAAGAACCATGTAGCTTGATTAGTTTTGCACAGAAGCCCCAATTGCCTCACTTTTCCTACTTGCCAATCACCTTTCCCCATGCTTTAGAAGACCCTGCTTTCTATTTCATAAGTACTCCCAAACCCTCTTTTCAGAGAGATGAATTTGATTCGTTCTCTTGTATCTTTGTATGGTGGCCTTGTGAAGGAAATTGTTTTCTCTTTTGCAAAACTTGTCACCACAGTGATTGGCTTGCTATGCACAAGCAGAATGAACCTGGCCAGTAACACAATTACAAACATGAATGTTGTAAATCTTCTTATACTCATATCGTGTGCCATTGTGGTATTTGTCCTCACCTACTCACCATGTATAGGATGAAAGTTCAATTCGGTTACTTAAACTCTCTGGAAGTCATGTTAAGGTAAATGTTTAACAATTATTTATTTTCACAAATAAAATGAACATGAGCTACATACACAGTGCAATGGAAAGCAGACTCATGCTTTGTATGTTACTAATAATTCACAAATACTAAACATGGCTACAGGTAAGTGAAGGAGGCAACTAGTTTTACACTGTGTTTTGCTGGGGATCTCAAGGTCCTACCATTAAAGTTTCCATCTACCAAGGTACTTCCTGCCCCTGCTAAATGATTAGTGCACCATCAGTGTTTACAAACTGATGTGGGGGTATTACTTAAAAAACAAAAAACCAAAAAACAAAAACATTGTTTGGGAGAGGAAGAAAAGCTGGAGGAATAAATTCTCTCTTGCTGACATATCAACAAATAGGAGCACTGATTTTGAGAGACTGAATATACAGAAGGACAATGGCCATACCATACATAAAAAGAGAACTCCGACCCACAGCTGCAGCAATGAGTCCAGGAAGCCAAGCCACCACCTCTGTAGCAATCAGCAATCAAATGGTCAAGACTTACTCAATAACTGCCAGTTTCCCTGATTTCTGCTCCCACTTCTAATTTAAGACCAAGCAGAGAGAGCCAAATATGCCCTCCTAACCAATCATATAGGATGCCTGCTTCTACTGGGCCAGTCTCCAGATTCCCAGGCCAACAGCTTCCAATCAGGGCATACCTGATACCTTTCCTTTTTCCACTATAAAGCTTTCTCATGCTTCTGCCTGCTGGCGAGTCTCTGCCACATGCAAGTGATGGTGGCTGACATACTACAGCAAGCTCTAAATAAATAGCGTTTTCTTGTCATTTGAGTGGTCTTCATTTATTTCTGCAATTTTCGTTTTCTACATAGTTACTAATGAGATGTTAGAGAATATGATCCTGAGGGGATGAGACATGAGACAGCTAAATCTGGCTGTATAGAGGTGGTCAAAAAGAATGGAATCTTGTTTTGGTTGCAAAGATGCCTGAACTCATGGTTGGGGGGTATCTGTGGTTGTGAGATAGGGAGAGAGGAGGAGAAGAGAAACTGAGTAGTATATACAGACTATTTTACAATATTGCCCAGAGGCAATACTATTACAAATAAGAATCTTTAATTTATAATTTTTTGACCAGCATATATAAACTCTTTTGACACAAGATGTTTCATCTGACTTTCACAAATGTCTCATTTGACTAGCCCCTTTGTGGGGTAGTTAAAATAGTTATTTTAATCCCAATTTTGAATAAAGTGTTATCCCTGGTTGAGGAGACCGGCTAAGAACAGTAGGGCACCTGCACAGAGTCAGCAAAGGGGGTTTGCAGCAGGGCGTGCATGATGAGGGGCCCACGCATCCAGCATCTTAACTCTGCTTTGCTCACCCCCTGTGCTACTCCCAGCATTACCACAGTCCTGTTCTCATCATCTTATTCCTGCAAACAGGACCCCACAGAGCCTCATACCTTGACGTGTGGAGCAAATGACGATTAGTTCCTGGCTTGCATCTCCAGATCGTCTTACTGGAATCAAAAGTTCCCCAACGTCCTCTTCTATTTTGTATTCTGCCTCTGGAATATAAACTGTTGATTCTAGAAAAGACAGCAGAAGACTTTTCACCAAGATTTAGATTTGATCGGTGATATTTGAACACACCTGAGCAGAAATGTACAAAGTCTTTGACCCTTATATTTTCCAACAAGATTAACTGCATTAAATGTAGTGAGAATGGGAAACATTATTTATTATTGAGTGGAGCTGGAGAGGCAGTGGATTTGGGTTTAGGAGACCTCTTTTGAAAGGTTAAAAAGGATAGCCAGCATTAAAAAGGAAAACAAAAATCCTGCAGCAATTTCATGTCTTTTTTTTCTTCTGAGATCAAAGTTTAAGTCTTCTCAATGGAGATCACATATTTCTGTCCTTGCTTTACTTTTACTGTTTATTTTAAAATATTTTGACAATGAAGTAATCTAATTCATTAATGAAGAAAACTGTTTTCACGCTTCATTCAACAAACTGCTTATTTAATATTTATTAAGCAGACACTGTGCTGGTCATTTAATAGGCTGAGAAAAATAAACTACAGGTCCTTCCCTCAATTTTAAAGATCATATTACTGCTGAAATTTACTGAGTTGTGTATATGTGCACACACGTTTGTGTGTGTGTGTGTATGTGTGTGTGTGCATACACCTAGACATCATTGAAACATTCACTGAAATATCCATATGAATATTGGTCATGTCATGTCTTGTTGATGGAATTATGTGTACTATTTTGGCGGGGAGAGATTTTAGATGTTTTCTAAGGCTTTTTATTAAGCATGCATTGTGCAATTAAAATATAGGTGTTTGTTTACAAATAAAATTTTAGAGGAGGTTGTTCCAACTCATAGTGTGAAGTGGATAACTGCAGTAACTATCTATGAAACCACATTTTATTTCCTCAGTTCTTTTCCTTATGTTATATATACACCTAGATTCTTCCTTTTAGTGATGCAAGCTAAAAGGGAAAAGATTGTAGGCAATCATATATACATATGTATTTTTTTGAGACAGGATCTTGTTCTATCACCCAGGCTGGAGGAATGCAATTTCGTGATCTCAGCTCACTGAAACCTTTGCCTCCTGGGTTCAAGCAATTCTCATGCCTCAGCCTCTTGAGTAGCTGGGATTACAGGCATGCGCTACCAGGTCTGGCTAAATTTTGTATTTTTAGTTGAGACAGGGTTTCACCACGTTGGCCAGGCTGGTCTCGAACTCCTGGACTCAAGTGATCTGCCTGTCTCAGCCTCCCAAAGTGCTGAGATTACAGGAATGAGCCACTGCACCCAGCTGGCAATCACCATTTTTTTTTTTTTTTCATTTTGGAACTATTACTAAATGATAATTCAGAATTCAATGTTAAATTATCTAGCTATTACAAATTTTTTTCTTTTTTACTTTTCTGCCTACATTAGCTTCAACAGATACAAGTATCAACCTCCAGGAAGACACTGGCCCTGAGGCACAGGGAGAAAAGACCAGTGATAATTTTCTTTCCTCCATTTTACCTATATGGTAGTCTACTATCTTGACATCTTTCAATTCAAAACGTTGGCATCATGGAAGAAGCTAAAAGTAAATTAAAGTTATCAATGTCGTATGAAAAAAATTGATACAATAGGACTAAGTTATTCAGTCATGCTCTCTGTTTTTTCCAATCTGGAGAGCCTGTTTCTATCTGCTCTTCTAATCAAAATCCCATTTATTTTTCAAGATTCAGCTCAAACCCTGCCTCTTTCATGAGCCTTAATTACTTGGGACCATGATGACCTATATTCTTCTCCTTGAACTCTTAGTGTTTCTCCCATGTGTCTTACATTTACTTCATAACTGATTCATGTATCGAAGTGTTGTTCTCAACAAAACTGGTCTGATACCTTGTTCATTAGGTGGTGGGGGCAATGTTTTCTACTTATTTTGTACCTGCCAAAGTGCAGAGCATATGAACACTACTTCTCAAATTATGTTTTAAGAAAACTGGAACTTAGAGATTTTAAAAGACATTCCTTGGAGATGATGAAAAAAAAAAAAAATCCACAGTTCAAACTAACAAAACTAAACTAAACTAAATCAGTTTCCTTATAGGAGAGTTTCTCAGAATCTTAAATATGCTAACATGAATTATGATGCCTAAAAAGAGGGATGAAGTTTGAAATAGTTCCTAGACTTGTTTGACCATGGAAAGCTTTCCATCCCCTGTAGATGTCTATTACACTAACGTTCTCTTATGTAGTTCAGAGCATGCTAATGCAGGGATTCTTCACTGAGTCTTGTGGAACTTAAGGCCTGCTCCCTGGTTGTAAGCTACGCACTTCCAGGTGCTACATGACCTCTTTTAACTACTGTGTGTAATCAATGTACTTAATTGAAATTCAAAGATGAACACTAATCCCCACCCCCCTTTAGGGAATATTCTTCTACTTCCAAAAAAGGGGCAGCAAGCAGTATAATTACTGCTTAGATTTTTTTTTTTCCTTTTAATTTATCTGGGGAGATATTTGCTGAAAGAATGAATGCATAAAACGAACCAGTGAATTCAAGGACATTATGTACAATAATAACAGAACTTCAGGGAACACATGTTGAAACAAATGAGTTGGCTCCAGGAGCCACATCTAGGACAATGGATATCTAAGTTCTCATTTAATCTGGCTGTGAAAAGATGGTGGCCCTGGAATGAACCCTGAGGATTAGCCATCTGGGAGCAGAGCTGCTTGGTACCTATGGTGTGTAGAAAGCCTGCAGTAAGATCTTGTATATATATTACAGGAATGCTGGTACAGATCCTCCGTATTTTAATCCTCCTGTATTCTCTTTCAAAAATCCTGAGAGCAAACGAAAAATTATTGTCTATAAAGTAATTTACTTCACTTTAAATCCTAAATGGATATGAACACATCTAGTGGCTTACAGAGCCTGAGGGAAGTGTGAATGCTGGAAATGGAGCCAAGAACCTGTACTGGTTAATAAAGCAAATCAATCAGTATCACATACCATCTCCAGGGTCCACAATTTCAACCGTTGCCATTTCGGGAAACTCCAGTACAGCCATGAGAGGTTCCGACAGAATGATCTGGAAGGTCTCTGAAGTCTCATATTCATTGTCAGGTATGATTCTCACCCTCCATGTGGCTGTAGTCTGTCCAGGATTGAATTGGACCTGTTTATTGGTCTTCCATTTGAAATCTTTGTCTCTTTTTGCAGTTTCATCTTTGGTACCAATGCCTGAATAAAAATAAAAAAACCTATAAATATAAAGTCAAGTGACTGAAGGCATAGTCTCCTTTCAAAGTGGTTTCTATTGTTAACAAAAGTAGATAACATAGAAATTGTTTCTTTTAATGCTCCCAAAAGACACCTGTAAATGATCTTTCTTGGCTAAGAGAGTATAAGTAAGCAGAATTGAATAGAATTGAGAAGAAAACATGGAAAGGGGGTTGACAGAAAGAACAGAGAACAGTCTTATTTAACTTATTTATTCTAGCACATGCTTATTGAGATCCTCTGATGTGCCAAACTCTACCAGATGCTGGGGATTCAGAGATGAATAAAAAATTGTCCCAGCCCCCAGAAAGTTCATAGTCTCAAGAGAAAGATAGTAGAATATGAGCTCTATGGAGGTAGAGATCTTTGACCATTGTGTTCACTGATGAATTCCTGGGAATTAGGACAGTACATGGCATGTAGTAGGTATTCAATAAAAAATTTTTGAGTGAACATTTTGTATCTGATAATTTCAATTTCTGCAGTCTTTGGAAGAATGACCCCAAAGGTTGTTTTCTCTTGCTGATTCTTACTCATGGTGTCTTGTTTCCTCATATGTTTAGTGATTTTTTGATTGTAAGAGAATGCTTAGGAATTTTTCAGGCAATTAGTGCAATGTTGGTGAAAATGGAGAGAGGTGAGAGATTTGAGCTCTGTTAGGAAATAGTAATTAGTAACTTACTGAAGATACTAAACAACAACAACAAAATAGTGTTAAAATATCCAATGTGAGATACAAAGATGAAAGATGCTATCCCATCAAGACTAAACAGACCTTCCTCTTAACCCAAAGTGTTCAAGCAGCATTCTAATATTGTTTGGTCTTGATTTTAACACACCAAGAAAACAATACCCCTGCCTCACCACTGTAGGTCTCAATATAAGGGTTAGTTACATTCTGCAGTTGTGTGGATGTGTGAAATCAAATACGGTAACTTGACACCAGCTCTGGTGAAAACTTGATATAAAATAAGATTAATAGCCCCCTCATGCAATTCCTTGGCCTCATTCTCAAATAATCTGAAACCTTGTAAAAGACACATGAAGCTATAGAGCCTGAAAATAATTTCAAAGGTAGGATAGCTCGTGTTGCCTTTGCAAATCTGCTGAAGAAAGCCTGCATTAATATCAATTTTGTGACCGAGAGTGAATGTTCAGTATTTAGGAAGAGCCTCCTTTGGCCACATGTTGGAAGTGGAGAACATAAAGAAGAGTGAATGGTATCCTCAGCCAAAGCTTAGATAGAGCTAAGTGGCGCTGCTATAGGAATGAAGCAGGCACATGGCGTTTACTTAATGTTTGGTGAACATTGTCTCTGTGTGAAGTGCTGAGGATGTCACACAGAATTAGGCACAGCCACTGCTACCCTCAAGAGGTTTTCAATTTTGGAAGAGGCAAACAGATAAACAGGTGATTTTACTTGTGTTTGATGAGTGCCACGGAATGGTATTTATCACTTATTGAGCATTGGCGGTATGCCAAGAACCGTGCTAGATTGATTTATAATCATTATTACAAATTCCCCTTAAACACATCGTGAGGTGGATAATTTACTTACACGTAAGGAAACTGAACTCTTTTGAAAGTCACAAAAAAGAGTAAGTGACAGAGCAGGAAGTCAAACTCTACCATTTTGTTTTTTTCTTCTGGATCTTGTGGTTCGACTATTAGCCTGGGGTGGAGTAAGCGGGGGCATCAGAAGGACTTTCTGGATTGTCTGAGTGAGATGCTTTAGAGGTTCCTGTCTGTGATGTTGAGTAGCATTGTGCTTTTAAAGAGTATTTACCAAACAAAAGGCCTGGCTGTAGTTTACTTAACAACAAATATTGGTGACTACCATATGCCCCATGCTGTTCTTGAGGTTGGACATAACCCAAGATGTAGTTCCTGACCTTATAAAGCTGAAATCTACTTGGGAAGACAAATAGACACATGATCCATGCCAATTATGGTAAGTGCTATGAAGAACCATACAGCAGTGCATGGAGATAGAGTATGGCAGGGCTGCTGCTTTGGACAGGGTGGCCAGAAGGATTTCCAAAGGGTTCAGTTAGGGCAAACATTGAAATGGTTCTGAGCAGATGAACTTTTTTTTCTTGGGTCAGGATATAAAAATGCTTCTTGACATTTTAACCCAAACTCACAAGAAGGCCTTGAGATAAAGAATTGTGGAAGTAGGGCCTGACAAGAGGAGGGAGGCGTATTTCAGCTGACATTCCTGGCAGCGAGTTCTACCATGTGTTGATGTAGTAACCTGGAATGTAGGCCAAGGCTGAGGGCCACCCAGAAATCAGGGTGATCTTTGGCTGACCCCTTCTCCTAGGAGAACAGTCCTATTTTAGGAGCTCTGGGCCTGGAGCGGAGACTAGGGAAAGTCTGCCTTTTCTTGATTGCTTGTTTTCTCCCCAGCTCATTTCTTCCCTGGCTTCTCTCCAACAGTTTTGATATACTACCTGAGCTCTGGGGTCCTGCATGTCAGGGAAACTCAATGCTTATTTATAAAATGAAGACAATATACTCCTATCTGTCTTCTTAATAGATTATGTAAATAAAGGCAAAATGATCTCTGAAAGTTCTGGCAGCTAAAGATGTTATGAAAATGCAATGCCTTATTAGAACAACTACTGTTAATTATTAATGATGATAATGAGATATATTATGCACGCACTATGTATGTGTTTACTCCAAGAAGACATATATCTGTACTAGGTCCTTGTAGAACATAAAGAAATTCGACATAGTACATGTCCTCAAGGAATTTATAACCTACTAGCAAGGTTAAAACAATTATACATAATCAAAAGAAATATATAGAACTAAACACAGTAATGGATCATGTACTCATAAATAATTTTTCAAAAGAAATAGCTAGAACTAAGGCTAAAAATATATGCTTAAAACAACTTTGAAGGAAATTGAGTGACTTGAAGATTGTGGGATGGCTATGAACTGTCTTAATTTTCCTGGGGACTGGTGAGTTATAAAAGAGAGAAAGATGTAACTTGCTAGAAAGAGAAAAACAGGGAAAGGATGATAAAAATTGATATATCTAAGCCCCATAACTCACATGGAGCAAAAACCAACGCATAATTTCACAGACACTTTTTTAGAGATTTCTCCAAACCAGTTATTTATTCTCTTTCAGTATACTTTCTTATAATTAGGTTTAGTCCTAGATTTCATGTTTCCATGACGTTTTACCAACAACCAATCCAAAGTTACTTACTGATAAATGATGTTTCTCCAAGGTATCCTCTGCGTGTAAGTGTCACTTCTAAGAATGTGGAGTCTTCATCCACAATATAGTACTCTTTCTCCAAACAAATCCAAGCCCAGTTTAGATGGAAAGGTTGATTTGTTAGTTTATTTCCTCCTGTAATTGATAGGGGCAAAGGAAAAGTCAGCTGGAGTATTTGATGGCAAAAGTCAATGATCAAGGTGTGCATTTTGCTTCTGAAATCAGGGGTTTCAAAACATACTCTTGTTTTATTTTATTTTATTTTTTGGTGGAGAGAGGAAATGTTCTTTGCTTTGCTAGAGGATGTCATGGGTGTCATCTTAACCCCTATTCCCCCTGCTTAATCTAGAGGGAGCCAGATGCCTCCTGTTCCCAAAGGGTCTTGTGCATCAGGGTTCCAAAGAGCCAGAGCTTGGTAGTTTTAAATTCAGGTCATACTCAACACCTCTATCCTTTTCTCCCTGCCTGTCTTGTTCACTTCCACTCTCTCTGCCTCCTCAGTTTTTTCTCTGCCCTTAACTTACTCGTTTGTATTATTTGAGCATCCATTTGATCTCATATTAGTCTGGAAGTTCCTTGAAGATAATACCGACATTATATTTACTTATTTTATCACTTTCAGGACATAGTATGATGCATTGAACCTATACACTCTAATGTTTAAAAACTACCCATGAAGAGGACAATAGACAAGGGATATAAGAGCTCTATCTTATTTCCTCTTGTCCATACCAAGTCACTGGCCTCTTTCTGAAAGATCAACCCAGCCCCTTATTGTGGCTGTGTAAGGTTTGTGTATTGGTAGCAGGAGAAGGTCTCCCTCATCTGTGGAGTGGTTGCTGCAAATAATCACCTGTGAAAAGATGTTGAAGTAGAAATCTTTATGACTGAGTTTCAACTGATGGGCCAGTATGATAGATATCAGATACCAAAGTGACTGTGTATAAATTTTATCAAATAGAGCTTTACTAACCAGTTCCACAGTTACTGGACCCCTTAATCAGATCAAGCATATCAAAATGGGGCAGCATGTGGACAAGAAAAAGAATTTGTGAAGAGAATACTTTAGAAAAAGCTGATGATGTGGTGGAAATCCCTATTATCACCAAAAAGGGTATGGGTATGAGATGGGGCTACAGCCTTGACCTCCAGCCTACAGGGCTTTAGGGGACCTCCTGGAGAGCTTGACATCTCCTTCTACAGTTGGAGTCTGTGTGACTTACTCATTTCCAAAAAAGATTGGCAGGGTAAAGGGGTGAGTGGAGAGCGCTGCATTGGGAAGCAATAGAGTAGCTGTGAAGAGCAGGACAAAGAAAGCAGGTGTATGGACTAGAGGTGGGTCATCCGTCCAATAGGGCCAGTTAAGGAGGCAACAGGATTTCCGCAGAAAGGAAGCTGGGAGCCAACCACCAGATTCCCATGGGTTGCACAGGTGGTAAGAGACAAGGAGGCTCCAAAGATAGGAATCTTCAAGGAACCCATGAAAACACTAAGTAAAGAAGGGGTCCCCCTTTAAAGAGCTGCCACCCAGGGACCTCCAAGAGCAGATGGCAGTGATACTCTCTATACTAGACTGTGCTCTGCCTACCTTATCTCCTCTCTCTCTAGAGTCAACCTTGGAAGAGCAAGGCCTTGGTAGTAAGTGAGGGGAACCATGAGCATGGAAAGAGGAAAGCTGGCCTCAGCCCTCCTTCGCACTGCAGGTTCTGATCTATAGATGCAAAGAAGGATCTGTAGAAAACAAGCACTGAGATTTAATCCTACTTGGGCTTACAGGAACTCACTGATGTGTAACTGCAAGATAAATACATATGTTGATTTTCATGTTTACTCTCTGTAGTTTTCTCTCTCTTTAAAAAATAACATTATTGATACTATTGTGGATATTCTGATAAATACAGAAAAATATAAGACAAATAAGACAAATAAACGTGCCCCAAATCCTACTGCTATTTTTTTAAAAGACCATATTGTTTACAGTTAGAAAACACTTTAACTATTCATGTATGTAGTCCTTTAGATTTTGAAATCTTGTGTCTTGGCAATAGTTTATATTTACTTTTTTTGTGTCTTTTTCAAAGTTCTTTTATATACTGTCACATGTTTTATTCTACAAACCCATTACAGAGTATGGCAAATATTAGTCTCAATTTATAACTGGACAAACAGTTTCAGGAGGATGAGGCAATTTGACCAGGTCCCCACAGGTGAGTGGTGAGGCCAGTTTTGCAGTCTGCTACTCCAGTGCTCTTTCACTCTGAGCTGCCATTCCTGTGGGTTAGGGATCAATGCAATGCAAACACTTCAAAAGCAAAGTAGGAAAAATCGATTGCACATCAGACCCTCTGAATAAAAACATGCACAGTGAGAAGGGTTTAACAATTAGAGACAGAAACATTTCCAGATTCCAAACAGCTAATTTGTAGTCTTGTGATGAAGAGCATAGGCTCCTGAGTCACATGGACCCAGGTTCTAGGCCTGCCACTTATGAGCCATTTGATCATGAGCAAATTATGGGTCTTCAGTTTCTTCATCAGTAAATGTGATAATAGCATTATGTGCTCGATCGGATTGTTGTGAAAATCAAAGAAAATAATGCTACCAAATGCCTGGCACAAATGAGGTGCTCAATAAATGTGGGTTCTAATCATCATGGTTTTAAAACAGCAGAGGATTGATTTACGCCAGGCTATATTGCTTCTTTTGACTTTGCTTTCACTGCTGACTGGTTAATACATCTTTTAAAAAGTGGCTAGTTTCATCAGAACAGCCTGTGTTAGAACTTGAAACTCTTCTTTTATTTTAACATTTTTCTTTTTAAAGCACTTTCCTGTCACATTTCATATTCCTTTGCAATCTGCCTATATTTTGCCTGCCCTCAAACCAAACAACACTATTGTTACGTTTTGTTGAAATTTTAGTATGCCTTGAGCAAGTTAAGAAAATATGAAAGCATCATCCTTTTCAAGCATGAGCTCCTTAGTCACTGTAACCTGGTATCACTGGCTAATCAATGCTTTCTGTGACCACATGCTTGCTGTTAGGCACCATATCAATTCACTTCCTAGAGAAATGAGAAATATAAACATGGTCTGGGATAAATAAGAAATATTCTGTGTTTCAAAACATTTAAGGGGATCCTACTTTAAACCAAGTATGTTAGTAGAAAGAGGCTGGTAGGAATTGTTTCTAGTTCTAGATGAATCCAAGAAGGTGAAGACCATCTGCAGATGTTTTAAAGCTCTATTTATTAATATTCCTTAATCACATTAACCTTAGAAATAGAGAAATTAATAGCTAAGGAACAACTCAATGGGGTTTTGGCCTAAAGATACCAGTGGCTAAAATGTAGTAAGTACATGTATTGGCCAGAAAAAAGACTATCTGTCAGAAGTCAAACTAATTAATGGTGATGCTAGAGCAGAAGAGAGTTTTCATTAAAGTATTTTCTCTTTCCCCTTCTCTATAAAGCAACACAAATAAGAGATAAATGGCTCCCTGATGTATTGGTCATATCCTACAAATTGATCCCAAATACCAACTTCTTGCTCTCTGCTAAAAATGTTATTTTATTCCAATTAAATGCAAATTTGTGCCAAAGACAATATTATTTGATTCTGGGGCTGGCTTAGTTCCTAATGCTTAAATCTTGAAGGAGCTACCATTGCAATTGCCGGTTTACTACAGAAATAAACATCTGGAAAAGCTGTGTTATTGTAATGCTGTATTTATTTATTTAGACAGAGTCTTGCTCTGTCACCCAGGCTGGAGTGCAGTAACGCCGTCTCAGCTCACTGCAACCTCCACCTCCCAGGTTCAAGTGATTCTTCTGCCTCAGCCTCCTGAGTAACTGAGATTACAGGCAGACATTACCACGCCTGGCTAATTCTAAATAGTAGAGATAATATTTATACATTTTTATTTCCCTAGTGTGGGCATTGACCTTCAGGATTCTCTAATCCAACTAGAAAATAAGACGTGTATATGAAACTGTTAAATTACAACACAAGGGCAATATGATTGTGGATAGAAATGAATGGAGCAAAATAAGTAGAAAGGAAGACTTCCTGGGATGACTGGGCTAGGAGAGATGGGTAGAATTCTTTCTGCAGAGAAAGAGGGGCCATTTTAATATGGAGGGAGAAGAAGGTAGACTTAGGGGAAGCAGAATGAAGGAAACTTACACGGGGCATGGTACATTCTTGAAAATTTGTAACAGTATTCTTTAGTAAAATGTACTGTTTCTAAGGCATGACAAGACCACTTCAGAATAGATTCAGGAAGATTTCTGATTGTCAAAATACTTACATGCATTTACCACAAAAAGAGTAATTCTGGTAACCTAAAAACATTTCAGGCACCCTTTCAGTTTGTTTGGCTTGATAATTAATAAAAAATGTGTTAATGCACTCCAGAATTCTCTTGTAGGTCTAAGTTATAGTCTAGGTTTCTGAAGGAGGATTGATGAAAAGTTATAATTAATTAATTAAATCATCCATTCAGTTATTCCACCAATATTTATTGAATACCTGTTATATGCTATTGACTCTTGTAGTGTGGAGGGTAGAACAGTGAAATCAAAAAAATCCTTGTTCTTGTGTAGCTTATTTTCCAGTGGGCCAATAAGCAAATAATGTATAATATAGTTGATGGTGAAAGTGCTGTGCAAAAATCGGGATAGTTGGATAAAGCATAACTGGGAGAATCAGAAGGTGATATTTTATATAGAGTGGGTAGAAAAGGCTTTTCTAAAGGGGTAGTATTTGATTAGAGAATGGGAGAAAGAATATTTCAGTCAGAGGGAAAACAAACACAACAACAAATATTTCCATATTTTAAAACTAATCAATATTCTGTCATGACCAGAGGCTACTTGGTCTCCATTCCCTTCTGGTGCCTTTTTTATTCCTATGAATCAGTACCTATTAATCAGTACTTAAGAAGATGGACTGGCTTTTTCTGGCCAGTAGTATTCATTAGGTCACATGATTTTGTTTTGTAACTATTCTGCAGCTTTTGAACTCCCTGTCCATAATTGGAGGATTTAGGATTTGATGAGTCCCATCTCCTATAGCAGGGGTGTCCAATCTTTTGGCTTCCCTGGGCCGCATTGGAAGAAGAAGAATTATCTTAGGTCACACATAAAATACACTACACTAACGATAGTTGATGAGCTAAAAAAATGACAAAAAAACTCATGTTTTAAGAAAGTTTACGAATTTGTGTTGGACCACATTCAAATCCATCCTGGACTGCATGTAGCCCATAGGCCATGGGTTGGACAAGCTTGATCTACTGGAAAGAATTAGAAAATATCATTATGCAGCCTCTCTAACAGCTAGGGCATAAGCTTGTCACTTAGGCTCTGCCAATGTGGCTTGAGACTTTGATTTAAAAGTGTACAATATGAGGAGGCTGCAGGTCAACTGCATAGAGCCCATATTGGTGAGGGTTGCAGTGGAGGCACTTGGTTTTCATGGACATTGGGAGCAGAGATCTAGTGTCCAGGGACAACTGTACCTAGTGGCAATGGTCATCCACAGAGTGCTGTTGGCATTCTTTCTTGCTGCATGTCCTGTCATTCTGTCTCTCTGGCCTCCTAGAGATACTACTAAAGCTTATTACTATGTCATAATAAGTTTCTTTATTTAAATAGCAACGGTATTTAATAGGACTTAAATAGCAATTGTAGGTTTGCAACTAGGAAAATTCTCTTGTAGATCTAAGTTATATTCTAGGTGTCTGAAGGATGATTGATGAAATATTATAATTGACTAAGCCATCCATTCAATTATTGCATAAATATTTATTGATCATCTGGCATATGCTGTTCCCTCTTCTAAGTGTTGAGGACAGAACAATGAAAACAACAAAATCCCACAGCAATGAACTTATTTTTGTCTTAGTTGGGTTTGTAAAGGAATAAGAAGACATTGAATAGTGAAGGTGAAAATGATTAGCATAATGCCTGGCATGCACTAGGCACTCAAGACACTGGGCCCATTAAGGCTATACTGATATCAATGCAATGCATACATTTTACTGGACACACAGGAGAAAATAAGTACAAATTGGTGTTTTGGAATGCATAAATCAATTATTCACAGAGAACTGTTTATTTTCTCATTTACACAATATGCAATTACTTTGAAGTCAAACCATACATCAGGCACAGTGCTAAGGGTTGTAGATAAAAAGACATGTCAGGTAGGAGCTCTTCAGAGAGGATGTTGACAGGCTTCATGAAATAATAAGAGCTTAAGCATTAAACAGTGACAGTGGAAAGGGAAAAGATGGGTTAAAGAAAAATTGAAGTAAGAACCATCAGGCTGTAGGAGATGACCAGCTCTGAGAGTTACGGGGACTGTAAAAAATGACTCATAGAGCCCAAACAGGGCAGCTGGAGGAGTTGTGTAGGTACAGTAGTATGGCAGTATAGATATAGCAATAGCCGATTTAGAGAAGCCAGGAAGGAAGATAGCTTGGGAGTTTGGTTTTAATTTGGCTTTGATGTGATGGTAAGAAGTCCAAGTGCAAAAAGCTCATCAGATATTTGGATATATGGGACAAAGTTTTGGGGACAGCCAAAGGCAAGACATGTAAATTCAGGAGTAGTTATTATGCAGGAAGTTTCTGAGAGAGAGGCTGAAAGTCGGGTTTCTGAAAGTTTAACAATAGAGAGCTAAATATATATTGTACAATCTTTGTATTTTGTTAGGCATTACTCTCAAAGGATCTAGGCAATTGTGGAGTTGCATAAGAAGATTTATAGCTAGTGGGACCCCAGCTGTGTATCTGTCATAAGATACCCCGGGGACTCTGAATTAGCTGATTCAGCCACCACCCTTTTCCACCCTCTCTCAGACCTGCTACTGGGGTCTTGATGGACAGCTGGCCACCCCTGGACTTTGACACTCCAAGCCAGAAGCAAGCTGGAGGAAAGGGCTGCGTCTTCATGACACATCCTGCCTCCTCATGTGTGGCTCTGACTGAGAGTCCCCTTCTGGCTGTGCATAATCACTTGCTGGAGAAAGGGTGTGAGGGGAAGGAAATGAAATATTAGAAAGGGAGAAGGTGGGCTGGGCCAGGGAAACCCTGCTAAGACGGAGACTCCTCGTGTGAGGGTCAGTTACAGGCTCCCTGAATTCTGAAGTCAGGGAATTGTGAGGGGGTGTGGGATTCTGAAGTCAGAGAATTGTGAGGGGGTATGTAGTGGGGGATGTCACTGTGGTCCTTCCAAATGGAGGGAGATCATTGCTCAGACCTTAGCTATGCCCCCACAGGCTTCAGTTGGGAGCACTCATCGTCCTCCCTCAGACCCAGCAGCAGGCCGTCAGCCAGATGATGCATTAACAATTGTATTCTGTGTATGAGAGGTGGTTTAATGTGTAATAAATAAGAGTGCAGATTCTGGAGTGTATGAAAACCCAATTTATGTAAGTCAGGGACTTTGTGTAGCTGACACTATGCAAAAATCATGAGGGAGATGCTGTAGAAAAAGAGAACCAAGAACTAAACTTTGAGGACAGTTGCATTTGGAAACCAGTGAAGAAAAAGAAATCAGTTACAGAATAGAAAATAAGAAATATTTGAATTAGTTTTATCACAATGTGGAAGTCTGGTATAAAATGATCACCTAGAAGTAAAAAAGAAGAGCTTGAAGCGTAAGTATAATTTTCACATCAAAGTATGACACTTTGTTATTTGCTAAATTAAGCTGTTGTAGCTATGTATCTAGTTATACTCTAGTGCGTGATTTTCCATCTCAGTACTACTGACATTAGGGGCTGGATAATTCCCTTGTGACGGCAGCCCTGTGCATTGCAGAATGCTCAGCAACCTCCCTGGCCTTTACCTCCTAGATACCAACAGCATTCCCTCCCTGCTCCTCCTCATCCTCAATTGTGACAATCAAAACTATCTTTAGACATTGCCAAATGTCCCCTGGGGGGAAATCACCATTGATTCAGAACTACTGGTGTAGGTGAAATGAAATAATTTTACTAAATCTGATACAAATCTTCATATATCTCACACACCTGTGTTTTACAAGAATGATAAAACATTTTAGATTTGAATTTGGCATAGAAAATCAAACACTCTCTGTTGAATTCAGAAGGTAGTCTTAGCATTGCCTAAATTAATCCAAGGAAAATCATAATATAAAACTATTTTCCATGTGAGAATATTAGAGTTTACAAGTCATGAAGAAGAGCTATTTAGTGGGGTTTGATTTACCATCATACTTTTTTCAGACAGTATTTTAAAGTGGAAGCATCAGGTTGTCAAGTTCAGTTGGCGAGACCTGACAATCTGTTCACTCACACAGTAGCTCTCTGGCCTTAGGCAACTTCTCATCTGCTCCCTCATCTGTAAAGTGGGAGTAAAAGAGGTGCAAAGAAGTACTGTGTGTGAGAGACCTCAGAGGCAGGGGAGTGCAGGACAAATATCATCTTTATAACTTAAGCTTTTATTATTAAATTCCTTTCTTCACATCAAAAAACAGTAGAAAAAATTGTTGTGTTTTTTTTTTTTAAAAAAAACTACATAGAATAAAATTGATGCCCTAATGTTCTAAAAAAAAATAAAGAAAGGAAAACATATAACCTCATACTGGGAAATGAGAGTAAAGAGGGACCAACATGCACCAAAAGCCCATTATGAGGCAAACATTGGACTGGACACTGGGCAGCCTGACCAAAAAAAAAAAAAAAAAAAAAAAAAAAAAAAGATGGAGAGATGATCAAGCTGAAGGAGACAGGAGTCAGTAGACAGGCTCTGATAGGACCAGCCAGGATGAGAAAATGATTTGAGTGTACAGTAAAGTGAAGAAAAATAGAAATTTGAGGAATAGAAATGGCTTAGAAAGTGACTATTAAAGTAATACTAGAGAAAAACACCCAACTGCAGATTTTATAACTTACCAAAATGTGAAGAGTATAATGACATTTATGTTTTCACAATTATTTCCCATTGGGTTAAAAAATATGGGAAAAAGACATCAAGTATTTTACCTAAATACTATATTTAGGAAGACTTAATTTTGATATAACTTAATTACTAATTCTAATTTCTAATATAATCTCCTCTTTTAAAAATGCAATAATTTAAAAAATAAACACAAAAATAAAAACAAAATAAAAAATATGATATACCACTAAAGAAATTTTGAAAATCCATTTAATAAATGCTGGTTCTCAAATAGGTAAAGTCATTTACCAAATGATAAAGTGGCAGTCATTGTCAAATGTTAAATGTTTATAACTTGAAGTTGGAAAAAATTTTAGTTGACTAGGATATTCTATCTTAGGTGCTTAAAAGTTAAAAGAAAAATTAGCATTATATATACTTATGTTTTCTAATACTTCATAGATTTTTAAATAGCTTCATTGTCATAAGCATTTAGCTTCTACAGCTCACACTGTAATATCATTTTAAAGTGTATTTGAATTCCATAAGAACCCACTCATCATGCATTTGGAAACAATACCTTTACTTAGCAATTGTCACATAGTGTCAGTTAGTATCATTGTCATTTGGAAAATGCTTCACAGTGAGAAATGTGTTACTCTGACTTGTGACTTCACATGCACAGGTCCAGTTACATGTCTATAGATAATAAATAAAATGGTCTTTTTTTTTCCAGTAGAGCTATACATTTAAGGAAAAGAAAGTAACCTGGAATAGAAGAATTGGCAAATTAGGTAACAGAAAAAGCCAAATTGTATATCAGCTAGGTCCCCATTTTCTTCCTCTGGCTATCTCCCATGTTCCTGGAGCTGTTGGTAGCAATTTCAAAAATATGTCTTTTTGGTTGAAATTTGCTCTATGCCCTTCCCAAATAAGGGTGTTATTCCACTTGATAGTCTACTTCCATTTCTCAGGCTTTTGCTTAATTCACTTCTATTTATTCAACTGTTTCCCAGGTCTCCCTGATTGTGCCCTCTTAGTGCTTCAGGGTGCCACCACCCACATCCTGGAGCTTGGAGGGATAGGTGGCCCTCTTTTTGGAGTCTCCAACATTACAGGCTCATATCCATTCTCTTCTTGAGGAACAATAGACTATTTTGTGAAACCATACAAAATAGCCCATAGGTTTTTCAGAAAAGAGGGAAAAACCAAAAGAACAGCAAAGAGATGAGATTTCTGTGGTCCTTTTCCTAGTTGTATTCTCCTAAGCTGCAGAGATGCTACTCACAGACAATGCTCTTAAATCCACCCCTGCAATCTTTGGACATGTAGGACAGGTGGTAGAGGGAGAGGTGTTTGTGCTCACGTGGTTGGTGGGTGGGGAGAGCAGAAGGTGGCAGGTGTCAAGGCTGCTAGCTCTAATTCTGTTCACTGAGAGGTGTTTGGTGTATTCTTTTTGGAGATGTCCCCAAACTGTCTTGATAATATATTTGGCTCTCCGTTTTGGAGAATAAAAACCCAACATGTAGTGCTATGTATAACAATACAAGTTTTTCGTGCCCTTTTTCTCCTTCTTAAAATAGTGTTCTTCAATATAAGAACAGTAGAAACAGTGTGAAATAATAACGGCCCCAATCTTTTCTTAGATTCTTTTGCACGCCTCAATAGGGACACCACATTCTGCTTTTGACACAAAATAAAACTACTCAAAGAAGTCTCAAAGCAAGACATTAGTTTTTAAAAACAGTTGTATTAGCAGAAGCTTTCAATTAGTAGCAAAGTAAAAATACGCTGCATGCCCACATGGGCCATCTCTTTTTGGGAGTTGAGGCTCCACATGGCTTAACTGGAAGGCAGAAGACATTGTACCTTCTTCTCAGGAGCATACAGGATTTAAGGAGGAGGTTGAAACAAACTTTTTCTTCCAGAAACGTAATATGATATAGTTAGTATAACAACTTATTTAGAGATCAAAAAATCATGCTAATTTTCGGATACAATTTTGAGTCCAGAGCAAGTGACTGTGTACTTTCATGTACTGAACTAGAGGGTCCTCTTCTCCTTTTGAATCTCACTCTGTTTTCTTGTCCTTCCCTATTCGCGGTAAAGACTATGTTTGATCCCTATGCTCTAGGGCCAGGGACACCAGGGTTTGCTGTGTCCTTAGCAATCTAGCAATTAAACATACTGTCCAGAACATAGTCTTGATTTATCGTTATTGAGAAGACACAGATACAGCGTATTGCGACTCTGCTTGTAGACTAAATAGGGCTCTGAGGCAGTGAAAGGAAATGTGGCCATCAGCATCACAGCGAGCTCATGACTGCCCAGGTGAGTGCCACACCCAAGTACGTCATCTGTCCTTGGTATCACTTATTTCATAGTTGATCTTGTGATTGCTGTGTGAAATAATTTACGTTTGCTTTCAAAATATTAATTTGGTGGTATCTTAAATTTTTTCTTCCGGTGATTCTTACCTTTTGTACTATATAAGGATCCTTCTGTGCCATTACAAGGATCAAATATGAAGATAGATGTGGAAGTTTTAGAAAACAGAATTTTCCTAAACCTAAGTTTGCAGAGTTCTCAGTAAGAAGAGAACAGTTCTTCACCCGCAGAAATCATAGAAAGAGATAGCATTTGGGAGAAAATCAGTAATGAGTCCTTCTATTAGATTGATCCAGAGGAAATTATTATTTTCTTCAGGTCAAAAATGGGTGAATGTTCAGCAATTTCAAATAGTTCAACTTGATATATGAGTGGTGCAAGGTGTTGTGGGAACAAAATTGGACTGAGTGAGGAGATCTGGGCTGGAGTCTTGGCAACACCACTAACTAAAGGTGTGGTTCTGGATGAATCGCTTACTTCTCAGGGCGACCTTTCCCCACCTCTCAGATGAGGGAGTGAAATTAGAACCTTTCTGAGTTCCTTTTCAGGTTTAACATTCTGTGACTCTTTCTGTACCCCTCAGCATGTGGCACCATTACAGAAATCCAGAAAACAGATCAACTTATTATGTCCCATTTTGGACAAACAATAATATTACTCAGCAAAAGTTGTTGTAACTTGATATATTAAGTGAGCTTTAAGCTTCCTGGAGGTCTAAGCAGTGTGAGGAGGGTGAACTCCCCAGAAGGCATACAAATGGTCTGGGTACAGAAGTGCACTGGCAAATTTGGAGGTGTAATCTTAACATTGACTGCATATTATCACCAAGTCTTTTCATATCCATTATCTCATGTGCAAATCCAATCCTTACAACAACTTTCAAGAGTGGGAACAGTCATACTCGACATTTGACAAATGGAGTACCTGCAGTTCAGTAACCGTGCCTTTCCTGAGGTCACAATGCTAGTAAAAAAATGTAAAAATAGGCAAAACTCTCTACAGCCTGGATCCTTTCTACTTCTCCATTGTCTCCTACCTCTCTTACTGACTTTGGAGCACACAGGCCAGCGATACCAAGTTCTCATGCTGTTTCACAGCTCTGAAAACTCTTATTCATCCTTGAAGGCCCCGTTTGAACGTTGCTCCTCAATGAAGCTTCCCTGGGTAATGGTTTATCTCTGCTACCCTTGCACATACTTCCTTTTTGCAGTTCTCAGGCTACTGTAGTTAATTGTCTACATATCGGTCTCTTTCCAGATTTGGAGCTGATTGCTCCAAATTACTCCAAGTGTCTTTTCACTTTGGAGTTCCTAGTACACAAGCACAGTTCTTGGCAATTGACAGGGGCTTAATCAATACCTGTTGAATGACAATGCTTTCTGGAGAAAAAAAATGACCTAAATGTAGACTTAAAGAAGAATAGAATGAGCACTGCTAATAATTTAACCTATGTATAGTTTGTAAATGTATTACTTTTATTATCTTGTTACATAACTATGTAGATAATGGGTTAAAAATTTCTGGTAACCAGCCTGACCAACATGGAGAAACCCTGTCTCTACTAAAAATACGAAATTAGCTGGGCATGGTGGCACATGCCTGTAATCCCAGCTACTTGGAAGTCTGAGGCAGGAGAATCACTTGAACCCAGGAGGTGGAGGTTGTGGTGAGCTGAGATTGTGCCATTGCACTCCAGCCTGGGCAACAAGAGTAAAACTTGGTCTCAAAAAAAAAAAAAAAATTCTGGTAATATAGTATAAAACCATTTTTTTTCTAGTTAGCAAGAGCCAGTACCTTTACTCAGGCTTTTAGATTCTTAGCTTAGAGTTTCTACAAAATACTTTATGTACAGCCAGGCTGTGAACCAATCTTTAAGTATAAGGGTCTTATTCTAGAACAATCTTTAAAAAAAATGATAAAAATGATTTACATGTCCATAGTATATATTATTTAACTTTTTATTCAAAATCTAGCATTCTCATGTTCTATAAATTGATCATGTCACATTGGTCATATAGAGTTGTACTTGATTGGCATTGAAATTAGATAGTATAATAAATAAAAACAAATATTTCCTGAAAGCCATAATGCACTGCACATCTTAGAAACACCTGGTCCCAATCAAACCAAGCCACTTTACTTCCTTATACACACAGGAGACAGCCCAAGTGTGTTTTTGCTAATGTCAGTAAAATAGGAAGTGTAAAAGCCAGAAATACTTATTTTTCTAAGAACACAAAGATAAGTGTCACATCCCTACACGGCTTATGTACACAGTGTACTCAAAGGAGAAATAAGATGATTCCAAGAGCAATTTGATTCATAGATGTGAGGAAAAGGGAAGCCACCTGAAGGTCTACATGAAAAAAAGGAGATAAAAAAGAAGCCTTGTAGAGGCATAAAAATGAAGTTCTACTGATCACAGACTAAGTTTTAGAACCAAGTGTATTCACTAACAATTGTGAGTTTGGCTGAACCTTGGATCTATCTAACAAATCCTTTAAGTGAATGGGGGATGGATGACCTCTGGTTGAGACTTCTTTTTGAGGTTTGATAAAACAATAATCAGGAAGGAAAGGTTGGAAGTTAAGTAAACCACAGCACAGCTCTGTAATCATAATCTCCATCGTTAGTCCACACATTGCAAAAATAGCCAAACCAGAGATGTAACAGATGTCATTAGCCAAGTTCTTGGCCAACACTTATCAGGCTAAGAATACAAGCTGAGCTTTTCTTTTCAGGGGAAGCATTCCATTTGCCAGAAATTCCTTCCTGCCAGACCACAAATCAACAATTGTTAGATAAATAAAAAGCTTCCACTTAACTTACAAACTCTTGGGTAAAATATTCCTTTTTCTAGAAATAAAAATGCCCTTTACACAGCATAAGCTATAAATGATCCCAAAGTGTTCCACTAAAGCAATAAACTGTCAAATTCATAAATCTTATATACCCTTAAGGAAAACAGAACTGAGTCTGTTAGGCATCATTTTGAATTATGCTATAGAGAGAGGCAAACATTTTAAAGATGGCAGAATAGTCATAGATGGCAGACTAAACTTGGATACTACCTTCAGTCATGTTAAACAGAAATTCAGTTCAAAAACCATTTATAATACCTAGAAAGAAGCTTACCCCAAAAGGTGAAAGACCTCTACACTGAAAACTGTAAAACATTGTTGAAGAAATTGAAGAAGACACAAACAAATGGAAATACATCCTGTGTTTCTGGATTGTAAGTATTAGTATTGTTAAAATGGCCATACTACCCAAAGCAATTTACAGATTTAATACAATCCCTGTCAAAATGCCAATGACATTCTTCACAGAAGAGATAACAATAATATAATTTATATAGTGAGTAGCCGAATAATCCTGAGCTTAAATAACAAATTTGGAAGCACCGCACTACCTGATCTCAAAATACACTACAAAGCTATAGTAACCAAAACAGCATAGTACTGGCATAAAAACAGACACATAGACCAATTAAACAGAATAGAGATCCAAGAAATAAATTCGTGCACCTGCAGCCAACTTATTTTTAGCAAAGGTAACAAGAACACACATCGAGGAAAAGGGCCTCTTCCATAAATGGTGCTGGGAAAATTGGATAGCCAAATGCAGAAGAATGAGGCTAGACCTCTATTTCTTATCATGTACAAAAATCAACTCAAAATGGATTAAAGAATTAAGTGTAAAACTCAAAACTATGCAACTACTGGGAGAAAACATAGGGGATAAACTTCGTAACATTGGGCTGGGAAAGGATTTTTTTAAATGAGGCCTTAAAAGTACAGGCAATGAAAGCAAAAATAGACAAACGGAATGATACCAAACTAACATGCTTTTGTACAGCAAAGGAAACAATCTACACAATGGTAGGAAGTGTTTGCAAACTACACATCTGACAAGGAGTTAATATATACAATATATAAAGAACCTAACAGCAAAAAAACACAAACAAGCAAACAAACAAAATAATCCAGAAAACAATGGGCAAAAGACCGTAATAAACATTTCTCAAAAGAAGATATACAAATGGCCAACAGGTATATGAAAAAGTGTTTAACATCACTAATTATCAGGGAAATGCAAATCAAAATCACAATGGGATAACACGTCACTCCAGTTAGGATGGCTATTATCAAAAAGACAAAAGTCAACAAGTGTTGGTGAGGATACAGAGAAAAGGAAACACTTACACACTGCTGGTAGGAATATAAAGTAGTACAGCAATGATGGGAAACAGTATTTTGGAAGTTCCTCAGAAAATTAAAAATAGAACTACCAAAGAATCCAGTAATCCCACTGCTGGGTATATATCCAAAGGAAATAAAATCAATATGCTGAAGAGGTATCTGCACTCCAGTGTTTATTGCAACACTATTTACAATAGCCAAGATATTGGATCAGTGGAAGTGTCCAACAACAGGTGAACGGATAAAGAAAATGTGGTATAGAAACACAATGTTTATATTATATAGTATATAAAGTATATAAATATAAATACAACCATAGAAAAGAGGAAAAATGTTGTCATTTACAACAATATGAATGAATCTGGAGTACATCATGTTAAATGAAATAAGCCAGACACAGAAATGCAAATACTGCACAGTCTCATTCGTGGGATTTTTTTTTTAAAAAAGTTCGTGTCGTAGAAACAGAGAGCAGAACAATGGTTACCAGAGATTGGGGAAGACAGTTGTGAGGGGAGGATGAGGAGAGGCTGGTCAACAGGTAGAAAGTTACAATAAGGTAGGAGAAATAAGTTCTGGTATTCTGTTGCACAGTAGGGTGACTATGGTAAATGGTAAGGTATTGCATGCTACCAAATAACTAGAAGAGAGGCTTTTGAATGTTCTCACCACAAAGAAATGAGAAACTCATGAGGTGATGGATATGCTAATCACCTTGATTCGATCAGTATTTAACCCATACATTATGGAATTATCAAATTGTACCCTGTAAATATGTACAAGTACAGCATATCAATTACAAATTATTTAAAATATATTTTATTAAAATGAAAATAGTTTTGGGGACTTCGGATTGTATATACTGTTTTATGAATTATGCTGCTGCATAATTTAACATAGGATACTGTTAAATGATGATCAGGAGCATCCAAACACAGACAGAAATTGACAAGAGAACAATCCAGGCACTTGGTCTCTGTAACTTTCTGTTAATCTTATTCCCGTCCTGCTCTGTGTGTGTATGTGTGTGTGTGCATTTGCACTCGTATTTCTTTTCCCAAGGCCCCTTTCTCTTTATTTTATCTTGCCCTTCTCCGTGTATCTGCATCATCTTCTTCTTTTTTTTTTTTTCTGAGACGGAGTCTCGCTCTGTTGCCCAGGCTGCAGTGCAGTGGCGTGATCTCCCCTCACTGCAAGCTCCGCCCCCCAGGTTCACGCCATTCTCCTGCCTCAGCCTCCCGAGTAGCTGGGACTACAGGTGCCCGTCACCAGGCGCGGCTAGTTTTTTTGTATTTTTAGTAGAGATGGGGTTTCACCGTGTTAGCCAGGTTGGTCTCAATCTCCTGACATCGTCATCCACCCGCCTCGGCCTCCCAAAGTGATAATCTTATTTCTACTTCTTTGTCTTTATGCATACGTGAGCTCTTTCCAGTTTCCAGAAGGTCATTTAGTTTTTGTATATACTATCTTTAAGAAATCTAAAATATAAAGAATGAGTACCTAATAATCAGCATCCACAAAGAGATTTCTCAATGTATCTGTTTCCTTTACCATGTCTCTAGAGTCAAACCTTGTAGATCCCTGGAAATTTGTGATAAAATCTCAAGGTAATGCTTCACTTCCACATCTTTAATTGAACACAGACACAAAAATGCGCATGATCTCTGAGGTTGTTTCCAGTCTTTAGATCTATAACTTTGAGTATAGTAATAATTATAATAATAGTTTCTATAATTTTATCTTTTTGAAAAATAAGAAAAGGCAAGTTCAACCTACAAAGCATATAACTTTTTACTTAGAGTTTATAAGGAAAATAAATATTTTCTCACTAAGAACATACAAGCTTTACAGTACAAGCTGTACAACAAAAATATGACTGCCCTGGCAAGCCAAGGTCCTCTGCCCAGCCGTAGAGGTTCCATAGTTATATTAGAGTAGGTGGCCTTTTGGTTTCCCAAGGAAAGTCCAGGCAGAAGTTATAGGTTGAGGATTAAAATGCACTATTTCTCCTCAAATCTATCCTTTCCAAAATTATTATTATCATAATTTTTGATTCTGGCCTTCTTTCTATGTATTAATAACGGGTGATAAATCAAACTGGGGATAAGCATCACTAATGAAAAGATAACTATTTCTTAAGTGAAGACATATGAATCTTCTTTACTCATGCAGCTTGTACATGTGAGAGTCCAGCGGGTTTGTGGCCCACCTTAACAGAAGAGGAACTGTGTCCTCTGTGAGGATGGTGAGATAATCAGTGAAAGCCTAGGGGCTTTGCTAGTGCAGGGCAAAGACATTCATGGTCTGTAGAACTGTTTCGTAGCTCTTGCAAACTCTCTGCCTGAGAAAAAGAGGCACCAATTTACTCTGATTGAATTTTCATTCAGGGTATCTCTACTTGCTTCAAGAATGGTGGCAACTTTTTGATGGAATAGTCACTGGGATAGTTAATTTCATGTGTCAATGCAGCTAGGCTATGGTGCTCAGTCTAGATGTTGCTGTGACGGTATTTGGGTATGCGATTAACATTTATAATTAGTTAACTTTAAGTAAAGTAGATTACCCTCCATAATGTTGGTGGGCCTCATTCAATCAGTTAAGAGCCTTATGAGCAAAGACTAAGGTTTCCCCAGTAAGCAATCATACCTCATGACTGAAACATAGAAACCTTGCCTTACTTTCCTTCCTGCTGGCTTGTCCTGCAGATTTCAGACTCAAGACTGTAACATCAACTCTTAACTGAATTTCCAGCCTTTCCTATAGATTTTGTATCTGCTAGCCCCCACAACTGTGTCAGCCAGTAAATATCTATGTTTTATCTGTCTATCTATCAATGTATCTACTTATCTATCAATATATTGGTTCTTTTTCTGATTCTCTGGAGAATCCCAACTAATATAGCTACTATGATATTCACCCCTTGCCTTTTTCTCTTCCTCTGTGAAAGCGCTAGATACAGGCATCTTATGAAATCTCGTATCTTAATTGCTTTTAATTTTTATTTACATGTTTGGACCCTGTCTTCATGTTTTGTTTGCTTGTTTTAATTCAGTAAGGAGCATTTTGTATGTAGCCTTTGCAACAAAAACCCTTTGTAGGGGGAGATTTGCCCCTTCCCCAGTGAGAGAGATGAAGTATTTTAATGTTAGCTGATTTGCCTAAAGCACTTTCATGAAGATTTAAACTCAGATCCTTCACTGGAGAACACAGAATAATAACAAAAAAAGAAATCCTCTACGTTTATAAAAGTTGCCCAACATTTAAAATTGTTGGAAAATATGAGGAAGAATAAGACATACAACATGAAAGCTTAAGAATGTTTTACATAAAATACACCAAACATTCATTCAAAGATCCTTCAGAGGAAAACCTGAGTTGCAAAATTGATGCATTAGCAAACATTACTTAAGGTATTAGGACATGCTGTATTTTCATGTACTAAGGATTAGTTGGTTTTCTTTTTTTTAGAGACAGAGTCTGATATGATTTCGTTATGATTTCGTTCTGTGTCCCCATCAAATCTCATCTTGAATTGTAATAACCCCACATGTCAAGGGCAGGACAAGGGGGAGATAATTGAATCATGGGGGCAATTTCTGCCATGCTGGTCTTGTGATAATGAATGAGTTCTCACAAGAGCTGATGGTTTTACAAGGGGCTTCCCCCTTCTCTCAGCACTCACTTCTCCTTCATGCCACCAAGTGAAGAAGGACATGTTTGCTTCTCCTTCCACCATAATTGTAAATTTCTTGAGGCCTCCCCAGCCCTGCAGAACTGTGAATCAATTAAACCTCTATCAGTTATAAATTACCCAGTCTCAGGCAGTTCTTTGTAGAAGCATGAGAACAGACTAATACAGTAAATTTGATACTACAGAGAGTGGGATGCTTCTATAAAGATACCCAAAAATGCAGAAGTGACTTTGGAACTGGGCAACTGGCAGAGGTTGGAAGTTTGTAGGGCTCAGGAGAATATAGGAAAATGTGGAAAAGTTTAGAACTTCCTAGAGACTTGGAGGGCTCAGAAGAAGACAGGAAAGTGTGGGAAAGTTTGGAACTTACTAGAGACTTGTTGAATGGCTTTGACTAAAATGTTGATAGTGATACGGACAACTAAGTCCAGGTTGAAGTGGTCTCAGATGGAGATGAGGAACTTGTTGGGAATTGAAATAAAGGTGATTCTTGTTATGCTTTAGCAAAGAGACTGGTGGCACTTTGCCCCTGCCCTAGAGATCTGTGGAACTTTGAACTTCAGAGACATGATTTAGGGTATCTGGCAGAAGAAGTTTCTATGTGGCAAAGCATTCAAGAGGAAACAGACTAGAAAACTTTGGAAAATTTGCAGTCTGACAATGTGATAGAAAAGAAAAATCCATTTTCTGGGGAGAAATTCAAGCCTGCTGCATAAATTTGCATAAGTAATGAGGAGCCAAATGTTAATCACCAAGACAATGGGGAAAAATGTCTCCAGGTCATATCAGAGAACTTCATGGCAGCCCCTCCCATCACAGGTCCAGAGGCCTAGGGGCCAAAAATTGTTTTGTGGGATGGGCCCAGGGCCTTGCTGCTTTGTGCAGTCTTGGGACTTGGTGCCCTGTGTCCTAGCTGCTTGAACTCCAACCATGGCTAAAAGGGGCCAATGTACAGCTCAGGCCATTGCTTCAGAGGGTGCAAGCCCTAAGCCTTGGTGGCTTACATATAGTGTTGGGCTTGTGGGTGCACTGAAGTCAAGAATTAATGTTTGGGAACCTCTGCCTAGATTTCAGAGGATGTATGGAAGTGCCTGGATGTCCAGGCAGAAGTTTGCTGCACATGTGGAGCCCTATGGAGAACCCCTTTTAGGGCAATGCAGAAGGGAAATGTGGGGTTGGAGCCCCCACACAGAGTACCCACTGGGACACTACTGCCTGGTGAAGTGGTGAGAAGAGGGCCACCATCCTCCGGTCCCCAGAATGGTAGACCCACCAACAGCTTACACCGTGTGCCTGGAAAAGCTGTAGATACTCAATGCCAACCCATGAAAGCAGCTGGAAAGGGGGCTGTACCCTGCAAAGCCACAGGGTGGAGCTGTCGAAGGCCATGGGAGCCCACCTCTTGAATCAGCATGACCTGGATGTGAGATATAGAGTTAAAGGAGATCATTTCGGAGCTTTAAGATTTGACTGCCCTGCTGGATTTTGGAATTGCATGGGGCCTGTAGCCCCTTTGTTTTGTCCAATTTCTCTCATTTGGAACAGGTGTATTTACCTAATGCCTGTACTCCCATTGTATCTAGGAAGTAACTAATTTGCTTTTGATTTTACAGGCTCTCAGGCAGAACGGATTTGCCTTGTCTCAGATGAGACTTTGGACTTGGACTTTTGGGTTAATTCTGGAATGAGTTAAAACTTTAGGGAACTGTTGGAAAGGCATGATTTTGTTTTGAAATGTGAGGACATGGCATTTGGGAGGGGCCAGGGGTAGAGTGAAATGATTTGGCTCTGTGTACCTACACCTTGAATTGTAATAATCCCCATGTGTCCAGGGCAGGACCAGGTGGAGATAAGTGAATCATGGGGGCAGTTTCTGCCATGCTGTTTTCATGATGGTGAGTGAGTTCTCATGAGATCTGATGGCTTTACAAGGGACTTTACCCTTTGCTCGGCAGTCACTTCTCCTTCCTGCCACTAAGTGAAGAAGGATGTGTTTGCTTCCCTTTCTGCTATGATTTGTTTTCTGAGGCCTCCCCAGCCCTGTGGAACTGTAAGTCAATTAAACTTCTATCTTTTGAAATTACCCAGTCGTGGGCAGTTCTTCATAGCAGTGTGAGAATGGACTAATACAGAGTCCTGTTCACCTGCGCAGGCTGGAGTGCAATGGCATGACCATAGCTCAATGCAGCCTCAAACTCCTGGGCTCAAGCTGTCTTCTACCTCAGCTTCCTGAAGATCTGAGACTACATGTGTGCACCACCACACCCAGCTAATTAAAACATTAAAAAAAAATAGAGATGGGGTCTTGCTATGTTGCCTAGGCTGGTCTCAAACTCCTGACCTCACGTGATCCTCCTGTCTTGGCTTCCAAAAGCACTGGGATTGCAGGTATAAACTACCAAACTTGGCCAGCTTTTTTTCTTTAACTGAAATTCCATGGCTTGAAAAACTTAATTTTATAAAATAAAGCCAATTTAATTTTAATAAGGATAGTAGAACAGAGAATATCATTTACCAAAAATGTTTATATGAATAAGATTCCATATCTGTTAAATTTCACTATAAAGTTTTAAATGGATTCTATTGCAGTCATAGATTCTGCCTTACCCGTATGGAAATCCTGAAAGCATCATCAACTCTTCATCATCACTAAGTTCTCCTTTGTCACACATGCTCCACACCTTATGTTCTTCTCACCTTGTGCTTCAGACAACATTTGGATCAGTGCTTCGGCTTTCTGGAAATCTCTGCATTCCTCCTGATTCCATTACAGACTGCACAGACTCTTGTTTGTTTTTCCTTTGTGAAAATTAAATATACTCATACCAACCCAGGGAAAGAAAAATGTTAACCTGGGAGTGTTAATAAGATCCTTCACAAGGTTGAAATTTCTCTTCAGGCATTAGTAATACCTATTGACTACACTTTTGATGTTAGGTAGACCTTCCTGGAAGAGTTGAAGATATTTGTGGCTTTCAGTGTGACTTTCTTCCTTGGCTTGGATTACTTGCCTTAGAAAGCTGTATACAACTTTTTTTCTCACCTTGTCTGTCATTGCAAATGAAACTATATTTGCATTACAGGCTTTGCAAATGAGACTCTATGTACTTGCTACAATGGTACTAGATAACAGAATTGCAGATTATTTATGAAAAATTAAGGTCTGTTTACACACTGGTTAACACCTTCTGTTTCCTCTGAATGAATGTTTCAGGACCAGTTGAGAACCCTTTGCATTAAATTTAAGAACAAATCAATTGGTTGTTCAAATTGAATAAACCAGTCTGTGACATCTACTCTCACAGTTTGGGTTTGGCAAAACAGGAGTTTAGCTGGGGAGCATTCTATAAATATTAGTTATACTGTTTCTATCTTTGTTCCCATTCATTGCTTTTGTCATGTCAATTGTTAACAAAATCATAAATGCTATGCACAGTCAGCATTCCACCAGTTCATACATCTGATGATTCTATAGCAAAAGAAGTCTGAAACAACACTGAAAAGACACTAATAGTGTGTGAAATCCTCTCTTCAAACCAAGGTAGTAGTGTAGAACTAAACATTTGATAATTTGCCTGTCTTATTGTAGGCATGTTGTTTTGCCTGAATAGATGAAAACCAATAGAAGGCACTGTAAAAGCAGTTTTCATTCACAAAGCTCTTGTTCAGGAGATATAAAAACTGGATGCTATATTTGCCCTTCCCCACAGCTGGTTCTAACCAGCCATACCTTATAAATGACAATGAACTGTCAAAGATGATCAATGACTGTGGTATCTAAAACACTCACCAGGCCCAGTTGAAGAGTCTTCTGTGAATGGTGAACATGGAACTGGCACTTATTTACTTATTTATTTATCATAGAGAATTTGCTCTGTCACCCAGGCTGGAGTGCAGTGGCACACTTATAGCTTACTGCAGCCTTGGACTCCTGGGTCCAAGCTGTCTGCCCACCTCAGCTTCCTGAGTAACTGGAACTGTAGACACATGCCAACATGACCAGCCAGTTTTTAAAAGTTTCTGTAGAAACTATCCACCCCAAATCAACAGAATATACATTCTTCTCAGCACCACATTGCACTTATTCCAAAACTGACCACATAGTTGGAAGTAAAGCACTCCTCAGCAAATGTACAAGAACAGAAATTATAACAAACTGTCTCTCAGACCACAGTGCAATCAAACTAGAACTCAGGACTAAGAAACTCAATCAAAACCGCTCAACTACATGGAAACTGAACAATCTGCTCCTGAATGATTACTGGGTACATAACAAAATGAAGGCAGAAATAAAGATGTTCTTTGAAATCAATGAGAACAAAGAAATAAAATACCAGAATCTCTGGGACATATTTAAAGCAGTGTGTAGAGGGAAATTTATAGCACTAAATGCCCACAAGAGAAAGCAGGAAAGATCTAAAATTGACACCCTAACATCACAATTAAAAGAACTAGAGAAGCAAGAGCAAACACATTCAAAAGCTAGCAGAAGGCAAGAAATAACTAAGATCAGAGCAGAACTGAAGGAGATAGAGACACAAAAAAAGTCTTTCAAAAAATCAATGAATCCAGGAGCTCGTTTTTTGAAAAGATCAACAAAATTGGTAGACTGCTAGCAAGACTAATGAAGAAGAAAATAGAGAAGAATCAAATAGATGTAATAAAAAATGATAAAGGGGATGTCACCACTGACCCCACAGAAATACAGACTACCATCAGAGAATACTATAAACACCTCTATGCAAATATACTACAAAACCTAGAAGAAATGGATAAATTCCTGGACACATACACTCTCCCAAGACTAAACCAGGAAGAAGTTGAATCCCTGAATAGACCAATAACAGGCTCTGAAATTGAGGCAATAATTAATAGCCTACCAACGAAAGAAAGTCCAGGACCGGATGGATTCACAGCCGAATTCTACTAGAGGTACAAGGAGGAGCTGGTACCATTCCTTTTGAAGCTATTCCAATCAATAGAAAAAGAGGGAGTCCTCCCTAACTCATTTTATGAGATCAACATCATTCTGATACTAAAGCCTGGCAGAGACACAACAAAAAAAGAGAATTTTAGACCAATATCCCTGATGAACATCGATGCAAAAATCCTCAATAAAGTACTGGCAAACCGAATCCAGCAGCACATCAAAAGGCTTATCCACCATGATCAAGTGGGCTTCATCCCTGGGATGCAAGGCTGGTTCAGCATATGCAAATCAATAAATGTAATCCAGCATATAAACAGAACCAAAGACAAAAACCACATGATTCTCTCAATAGATGCAGAAAAGTCCTTTGACAAAATTCAACAGTCCTTCATGCTAAAAACCAATAAATTCGGTATTGATGGAACGTATCTCAAAATAATAAGAGCTATTTATGATAAATCCACAGCCAATATCATACTGAATGGGCAAAAACTGGAAGCATTCCCCTTGGAAACTGGTACAAGACAGGGATGCCCTCTCTCACCACTCCTATTCAACATAGTGTTGGAAGTTCTGGCCAGGGCAATCAGGCAAGAGAAAGAAATAAAGGGTATTCAGTTAGGAAAAGAGGAAGTCAAATTGTCCCTGTTTGCAGATAACATGATTGTATATTTAGAAAACCCCATTGTCTCAGCCTAAAATCTCCTTAAGCTGATAAGCAACTTCAGCAAAGTCTCAGGATACAAAATCAATGTGCAAAAATCGCAAGCATTCTTGTTACACCAGTAACAGACAAACGGAGAGCCAAATCATGAATGAACTCCCATTCACAATAGCTTCAAAGAGAATAAAATACCTAGGAATCCAACTTACAAGGGATGTAAAGGACCTCTTCAAGGAGAGCTACAAAGCACTGCTCAATGAAATAAAAGAGGATGCAAAGAAATGGAAGAACATTCCATGCTCATGGATAGGAAGAATCAATAATATGAAAATGACCATACTGCCCAAGGTAATTTATAGATTCAATGCCATCCCCATTAAGCTACCAATGACTTTCTTCACAGAATTGGAAAAAACTGCTTTAAAGTTCATATGGAACCAAAAAAGAGCCCGCATCTCCAAGACAATCCTAAGTCAAAAGAACAAAGCTGGAGGCATCATGCTACCTGACTTCAAACTATACTACAAGACTACAGTAATCAAAACAGCATGGTGCTGGTACCAAAACAGAGATATACACCAATGGAACAGAACAGAGCCCTCAGAAATAATACCACACATCTACAACCATCTGATCTCTGACGAACCTGACAAAAACAAGAAATGGGGAAGGATTCCCTATTTAATAAGTGGTGCTGGGAAAAATGGGTAGCCATAAGTAGAAAGCTGAAACTGGATCCCTTCTTTATACCATATACAAAAATTAATTCAAGATGGATTAGAGACTTAAATGTTAGACCTAAAACTATAAAAACCCTAGAAGAAAACCTAAGCAATACCATTCAGGACATAGGCATGGACAAGGACTTTATGTCTGAAACACCAAAAACAATGGCAACAAAAGCCAAAATTGACAAATGGGATCTAATTAAACTAAAGAGCTTCTGCACAGCAAAAGAAACTACCTTCAGAGGGAACAGGCAACCTACAGCATGGGAGAAAATTTCTGCAATCTGCTCATCTGACAAAGGGCTAATATCCAGAACCTATAAAGAACTCAAACAAATTTATAAGAAAAAAAACAAACAATCCCATCAAACGGTGGGCAAAGGATATGAACAGACAATTCTCAAAAGAAGACATTTATGCAGCCAACAGACACATGAAAAAATGCTCATCACCACTAACCATCAGAGAAATGCAAATCAAAACCACAATGAGATACCACCTCACACCAGTTAGAATGGCAATCATTAAAAATCAGGAAACAACAGGTGCTGGAGAAGATGTGGAGTAACAGGAACACTTTTACACTGTTGGTGGGACTGTAAACTAGTTCAACCATTGTGGAAGACAGTGTGGCGATTCCTCAAGGATCTAGAACTAGAAATACCATTTGACCCAGCCATCCTATTACTGGGTATATACCCAAAGGATTACAAATCATGCTGCTGTAAAGACACATGCACACGTATGTTTATTGCAGCACTATTCACAATAGCAAAGACTTGGAATCAACCCAAATGTCCATCAGTGACAGACTGGATTAAGAAAATGTGACACATATACACCATGGAATACTATGCAGCCATAAAAAAGGATGACCTTGTGTCCTTTGTAGGGACATGGATGCAGCTGGAAACCATCATTCTGAGCAAACTATCACAAGAACTGAAAACCAAACACCGCATGTTCTCACTCATAGGTGGGAACTGAACAATGAGAACACTTGGACACAGGAAGGGGAACATCACACACTGGGGCCTGTTGTGGGGTGGGGGAAGAGGGGAGGGATAGCATTAGGAGATATACCTAATGTAAATGATGAGTTAATGGGTGCAGCACACCAACATGGCACATGTATACATATGTAACAAACCTGCACATTGTGCACATGTACCCTAGAACATAAAGGATAAAAAAAAAAAGTTGAACCAATTCCACAAATCATAAATACTATTTAAAAAAAAAAGTTTCTGTAGAAACGACAGCTTTCCATGTTGCCCAGACTGATCTTGAACCGCTGGCCTTAAGCTATCCTCCTTCCTTGGCCTCTCAAAGTGCTAGGATTGCAGGTATGAGCCACCACAGCCTATATGGGATTTGTTTTAATCATTTATATCAATACTGTGGATTCATCCCACTCTCTCCAGTGTACAGGCGTCAGTCCTTACTTCGCATAATCACAATAGACTTTTCTTTTCTCGAGATATAGTCCTTGACTTCTCATCTTCAGTGAACTACTCTGAATTTTTTCAATGATGTGATTATCTTCCTGGCAAGTGAACAAACTCAGTGCTCATTTATTTGATCACTGTAGTGGTCTAGGCATTCCTTTTAATAATATTCATATGTTTCTATTTTACTTACTATTTAAATATGGGATAGTAATTCGATTTGGTTTTAGTCAGACAAGTAATATATCTACAGAGTGCTAACCAGGACTTAAGAAACAATGGGATTCCTGAGTGGTTTTAAAAACACATATCTCCCTGCTTTTTTAAATGGTTGCTCATTTCACCAGAAATGTCACAGAATCTATAAACAAATAGTTAATGCTGGTCTATCAGATGATTTCTCTAACTACCATTTGCTAAATCTCGTCAGCATTTGGCTTGTTGTACAATAATCAAGCAAGATAGAGGCTTTTGATTTCCTATGAATTCAATAGGAACTCAGAGGATGGCTGGAAAGAGATTACAAAAGACTGAAATCCCAATTCTTAAATATTGAAAGGCTTCAGATAAGATGGTTCAGAGTTTCACTGGTGAGCACTCCAGGGCCCTTGATGGGGACATGGAAATGCACACACAGAACAAAATGCTGGCGTCTGGAGGGCCTTAGAATTCATTTGCACTATCTGCTCCTTCCTCAACAGATGGTAACTTTGCTCTAATTTCAGTGGGTGCAGATTAGTAAAGCGGTCAGCTGAAATGCTATAAGTTGGTTTCTTTTATTAATAAGTTAATCCGACCTTCAAAACGAGTTGGCCTACACACTCCCATATTAGTTTAAATTGTGCAAATCCAATGTGGACATCAGGAAATCCTAATCCTTTAACCTGCGAGAAAATAATAAAGCCCACCCTTAAGTCATTATACTTCTTAATAGATGGAAAGGGAGAGGGAAGTAAAGATGACATAAGGTCACTTTCATATAAAATAATCAGTTATGTGCTGGAGGGAATAGTGTACTTTAATTCAGCATTACTATTATTTTCTTTTCAATGGACTCATTCTTGGAGCTGCATTTTTTGTAATATCTGAAGAACTAATAGTTCAAAAGATTCTTCTGTATGTTGTATTTCTGCACAAGTCCCTAGCTGTGAATAACATCTTACCATTTTGTGCTTAATGTTACATGCTGCCAGTTTCCTCCCTGTTCATTTGGTTTTCCTGGTGTGTCCTAAACATACAACTTTAAAAGTAACTCAACTATTCGCTCAAATGGTCTTTTTCCTTTCTTAAAAAAAGAATAATACATAAAGAGTTTAAAAATTCTTAACTAGCAATAGAAATGAAAGTGGCAAATGAAATGGAATATAGAAAAAAATCCCATTCAGTCCTTTTGGGTCTTGTGAGTCGGGTAAATTGAGGGGAAGACTGCATGCTTTCCTGCCTTTCCTCTTTCTGTTTTTTCAGACAGGGTCTGGCTCTGTTGCCCAGGCTGGAGTACAATGCGATCTCAGCTCACTGCCACCTTCGCCTCCTAGGCTTAAACCATCCTCCTGCCTCAGCCTCCTGAGTAGCTGGGATTACAGTTGCACGCCTCCATGCCCAGCTAATTTTTGTATTTTTTATAGAGATGGGGTTTTGCCATGTTGGCCAGGCTAGTCTTGAACTCCTGAGGTCAAGTGATCTGCCTGCCTCAGCCTTCCTAAGTGCTAGGATATGGGCCTTTTCTGCCTTCTCTTAATGGCAACATGCAGAACTAGGAGAAAAAAGCTGTACAAGTTTTTGATACCAGAGTGCAGCAAATAATAGGGCTTGACTCTATTTTTTTATGTTTTGGGCAAACTGTAAAAGGCATAAAGGAGCAACACAAACACAAATGGCTCTGATATAATTATTAGAGAGTGGTTCCTATTTTGTATTGCTATGTAAAAATTGCCATGACTTTAGCAGCTGAAAAAACATATATCTCACAGCTTCAGTGAGTCAGAAGTCCAGGCCCAGTTTAGCTAGAGCCCCTGCTGGGGGACTCAAAAGACTGAAGTCAAGGTGTTAACCACACTGCATTCTCATCTAGAGTCTCAGATAGGAAAGAATCTACTTCCAAGTTCATTTAGATTTTTGGCAGAATTCACTTACTTGTGGTCATTCAACAGCTTCTTACTGGTTTTGACTGGAGGCTGCCCTTAGCTTTTAGAGGCTTCCTGCAGTTCCGTGTCATGTGGATCTTTTAACAGGTAGTTCATATCGTGGTTGATTCCTTCTTTAAGGTCAATGGAGACTCTCTCTAGTGTGTGCCAGCCAGACAGAGATGCACATACACACATACACACAGGTATGTACATGTGTAAATCTAAACATAGAAGTGGTATCCATCACCTTTGACATATTCTATTGATTAGAAGCAAGTCACAGGTCCCACCTACACTCAAGGACAAGAGGTTATACAAGAAGTATACACGGGACTTATCTTAACATTTTGCCAACCATTGTTTCCAACTTGGCTGCACATTAGAATTGCCGGAGAAGTTACTCAAAAAACTGATGTCCAGTATTTACTCCAGACAAATTAAATTAGAGCGTTTAGATGGCTGGGCCCAGGATTGTATTTTTAAAAAACTTCCCAGGTAATGTAATTATAAAACAAATACTTCCACAAGGACCATGTGTGCCTATTCAGTAATTCTGGAATTAGGGAACTCTTCTTTTGATTACCAGTATAAAACATGAGAAAAAAATTTTAAAATTAAGCTCTTTTTAGTAGGAGGTTCATAAAGTGAGAATTCTTAAACAAGCAAAACAATATTAGGCAGTTGAACTAATACCTTTAGGAGGACTACTGGTCTAAATCCAGTACAACAAACCAAGGGATCTTTCTATTTTTTTTAATTTAAAAAAAATTTTTATTTTTGAGACTAAGTCTCACTCTGTCACCTAGGCTGGAATGCAGTGGTGCAAACTGAGCTCACTGCAACTTGTGCCTGCTGGGTTCAAGTGATTCTCCTGCCTCAGCCTACTGAATAGCTGGGATTACAGGTTTGTGCCACCACGACCGGCTAATTTTTGTATTTTTAGTGGAGACAGCGTTTCACCAAGTTGATCAGGCTGGTCTTGAACTCCTGGCCTCAAGTTATCCGCCTGCCTTGGCCTCCCAAAGTGCTGGCATTACAGGTATGAACCAGCATGCCAGGCCCAAAGTAAAAAATCTTTTTGTCTAAAATTTAACATTAATAACTTGGAGTGTAATAAAAGAAGTTTTTGAAATGAGTGAGACGTATCTGCTAGGAAAGAATTTTCATGTAAAGTGCACTTAGGAAACAAGACTCAGTAAAAAAGATTCACCAAATGCTCTGGGGAAAATGATTGTTGGTAAGAATAAAAAGAAGCACTAAACCAGAATGAATCCAACTCCTTCCCATCTTCTTGCTGCACTTGTTTTCCACTAAATGTGTTTTATATATTTTGCTACATTTTGCAAGTTTTTCCTAAGCAACTCTGACTAAAGCAATGATATCTACTAATCTGGAGGGGCCCCATTTTTTTTTTTTGACATTTGGAATTCTTGGCTAAGGAAAGGGAAGACTCATCTTTCCTGAACTTGTCATGCAATGACTCTTAAACTGTATTTGCAAACTTGTGTTCATTCTATTATGTGATGCTACTTTGTGGTGAACTGTAAAGTAAGAGCATGTCCCAGTAAGGAAACAAATTAGAGTTGAAGACAGTGAGCGAATGAAGGAATCAGAGTAAGCATGGAGGAGCACGTGGCTGGCAGGAACAGTCGAAGTGGAGCTGTTCCCTCCATTCTCCATTTCCACACCAGGATGCCCAGGCAGGTAAGCGAGGACAGAGGCGTGGGGGTCAGGGAGGGGTGCAAGGCAGCAGAAAGGATCTGTGTTTTGCGTAGAAATCTGTCAGAAATCCCTTCCAGATATCTTCATTATACTGTGCACCAGTCTTCTCCTCCTTAGGACTTTTTTTCCCTGACAAATAAATTCAGGAGAGAGAAAAATTGAAGCTGTAAAGGCAAAAATCAATTTAAAGCATGAAAGGTGAAATTATGTAGAAAAATATCACCCTTTTATGCCTAGTTAATCACAGAAAATGTGTCTGCCAGCCTGAAGCCATTTTATCAGAAAGTAGCCCAGGTGAAACAGGGAAATAACATTACCAAGCTCAACTTGGCTACACACGACAAAATGAGAGAAGAAAAACATTGCAGGTGAACAAAACTGTATTCAGTGGTTAATAAAATTAGAATGTTTTACACCTAGAGAGTACCCTCTCATGAATCTCTTCTCAGTACTCTAAAGTTAACATTGGAGATGATTTCTAATGGATAGTTTTGGTCAATTTACAATTCAACTTGTGAAACAAAAGGCAGCATCTTTTAATGTAGCATCTCTTAACTGCCAGCTCCATATGGCTCCATTGAGGAAATACCATGTAAATTATTTTGAATTCGTATCAAAAACCATGTGAAAAAAATAAATTCATTTCATCAGTGCTTCTCAAACCTTACACCAATACCCTAAGGGCAAATCGGAGTGAACCTGTCCCTACAAGGGGCAAGGACCCAGGGGCCCGGGGCATAACTAGAGGCTATGAGCTTTGAAGTCACAGCGATAGCTTAAAAATTCACTGTGAATTTCGTATTCAGTTTTATCAGTGTTTGTATTAATATGAAAGTAAAACTCCTCAGAGGATATGTAATAAATTTATCAAATTTTCCACATTCCCTAGCTCATAGGCATAACCCCCGTATTAAATGACCGATATTACTTACAACAAGTGTTATTGAAGTTGTGAAGTCTCTTAAGAAAACAGATCTCAGGCATAGGTTATTGAATTTGTCTAATGCATTGCAGTAAAAATTTCTTACCCCACAGTAATTATAAATTTGGAAACAAGTAATTCATGCATAATTAGATAAACACCAAAGCCTAAATATGTTTTCAAAAGAAATCCAATTGCTTTCCTATCAGTTGCCCCTCATTACTCCTCTTTCTACTGAAATAAAGAGTTCCCCAGGCAGTGATGACAGCAGATATCAGGTCCTGAGTTCTAAAAACCGAGGGAAAGTCTTTCATTTCTAGGTGTATACTCAAGAGAAATACCTCCATGCAAAATTTATATGCACACAGAAACTTGTTTGTATGAATGTTCAGACAGCACTAGTCGCAACAGCCCCAAAATGGAAACATCCAAATGTCTATCAATTGATGAATGGGTAAATAAAAAGCACTACCACATACACATACAATAGAATATTATTTGGCCATAAAAAGGCATGAAGTACTGATAAATGCTACAACATAAACCCTGAAAACATTATGCTAAGTGACAGAAACCGGACAAAAGACTACATATGGCGAGATTCTATTTATGTGAAAGGACCAAATAGACAAATCTTTACAGAGAGAAAGTAGATGAGTGGTTGCTAAGGCCCAGAGTAGGGAGATGGGTGGGGGAAATGGAAGTGACTGTATGAACTTTATTTTTGGGGAGAATAAACTGTTCTACAATTAGATTATGGTGATGGTTGCATAATCCTGTGAATATACTAAAAACCATTCAATTGCACACTTTAAATGGGTAAATTGGATAAGATGTGAGTTTTTCTTCAATAAAACTGTTAAAAATATGACATTAAGTATGTATTTTCATGTAAATGAATAGATTTTATTTTAAAAAAACGCAAACAAAAAAAGGAAAAACTAAGGGGGAAGGCAAAGCCCAGGAGTGTCTGATTGTTTACATTCAACAACATAGAACATAAAATAATGAAGGAAATTGTTTAGGGTTTTACATACTTTCTGCTCTTTGCATCAATGGCATGAGAAAAAAATCCCAAGCATTGTTTATGCCTTCACATTCACAAAATGAAATTTAATAGGAAATGCTAGAATTATCTTGTATCTTTCCTGACCATTGCAGCAAATAAATCACATTTTACCATTTCCTAGTCATACTCAATTAAACTGTTTCTGTAACACATTCATATGTATCAAGTAACCTATTAATCACATATGTACTTGTTTGTATAATAATAGTTTCTCAGAAAGCCTAAGCTTTCTTTTCTCCATAAAGTAGGTTAATGGTGACTGAAAATTTTTCTTAAAATGCTTTCTGTAAGAATAATCCACCTAGACCTACTGAGATCATGCTGAATATTCAATAGAACAGTCAATAGCATTCTTAGAATTTTAGGACTGGAAGGGCCTTTGGAGATGAGCTGTTCAACCTCTTCATTTTGCAAGTCAGGACCTTAGATCCCAGAGCCAGCAAGCAGAAGAGCTGAGACTGACCCTTAAGTCTCCTGATTCCTAGGCCTGTATTTATTTACTTACCTAAATGATAATTCATGATAGTAATGATATTGCAGAAGGTTTTAAACAGTTACTGGAACAGTGATCTGAATTATAGCACTTTTCAGTTGTACAGTGGTTAACAGTTTATAAAAGACTTCCACATACATAATTTTATTAGTGCTCCATCACACCATATGAGCCAGGCAGGAATTAGCATCTCTATTTTAGAATTAGCTAACTTTCAGAGATGCTAATTTTAGGTTAAAAAAGGTTCTAGGATTTGCCCAAAGCCATAGGGATAGTAAGTGTTAGATATGGAATGAGAATTTCATACCCAACACTTCCCAAGCTAAACTCATTATTCTCTGCCACCATGTCACCCAGGACCCATGCCAGAAATCTGGGTGCTCCTCCTGACTTCCTCTCTTTACCTCCTCAAGTTCAATAACTGTCACTTCCAACTCCTACACATTTATTTAATAAAAAATCAATCCACTTCTCTCCACTCTTGTTACCACCACCTAAGTTTCTACTAACATCAATCTCACCTTATTTTACTGCCATCTCCTCCTTTCTAGTTTTGTCTCTACCTGCACAATCTAGTCTTCGTAGTGCAAACAAAGTTATGTGTGCAAAGCGCATTGTGAGTACTGTGGTCTGAACATTTGTGTCCCCCTCAAATTCAGATGTTAAAATTCTAACCCCAAAGGTGATAGTATTAGGAGACATGGCCTTTGGGAGGGGACTTGGTCATGAAGGCTCTGCCCTTACAAATGGGATTAGTCCTCTTATAAAAGAGGCCAGAAAGAGACTCCACCCCTTCTACAACATGAGGACACAGTAAGAATTTGCCATCTGTGAACCATGAAACAGGCCTTCACCAGATACCAAATCTGTTGGCACCATGATCTTGGACTTCCCAGTCTCCAGAATGGTGAGAAATACATTCCTGCTGTTTAAAAGTCATCTAATTTGTGGTGTTTTGTTACAGCAGCCTGAATGGACTGAGAGAGTGAGCATGTCACCCACCACCTTGTCTAAACCTTTGCTGTTTCCTCAGTGTCCTCACGGTGAAGTCTATCGACATCAATTAGAACAAGCTTTGAATGTGGCCCAACACAAATTTGTAAAGTTTCTTAAAACATTATGAGAATTTCTTTTAAACTCATCAGCTATCATTATCATTAGTATATTTTATGTGTGGCCCAAGACAATTCTTCCTCTTCTGAAGTGGCCCAGAAAAGCCAAAAGATTGTCACCCCTGATTTAGAATATCCTTCATGGTCTGGAGCGTGCTCACTACTTCAACTCTGGCCGCAGCCTCTGCAGTCAGGTTTACAAAGTCACAGTGAATTCAAGCAGTGCCCCAAATCTCCTTTGCTCTTGCCCTTTCTCCCTTTATACATCTCCTTCACTTGGCTAACTCCTACTCATTCAGGTCTCAGGTTATATGGGAAGCTTTCCTTGAGTCCTCAAAGACGAATAAGGTGCCTTACTCACTTATTCTCATAGTAACTGAAGCTTACTCTTACCATAGCATTTACTCTGCCTTGTTAACTTATCTCCCATTAGACTGTAAGTTCTTGAGAGCAAGGATTGTGTCTTTTTCTGTGTCATATCCCAGTTGCCTAGCATATAGGAGGTACTTAATAAGTATTTGTTAATTATAAAATAATGCTACAGTAAATTCAGAATAGTATTAGGCCATTTCTGAAATTCAGCCCAAGTTCAAGGTAGGTGTTCACATATTGAGGACAATCCTATTCTGAATCCTAAACACTTAAGTTGGGCAAGAGGTTAAACTATTTTCTTATTATAAAACACAAGATTTAAGTGAAATTCTATATAAAAGACACAGTAATGCTAACCATAATGAATTTTGAGATGTTTAAATTGAATACAGTTCTATGCAAGAGATGCAAATTGTTTCCCCTCTACCTTTTCAGAACTCCAGTAGAAGTTGATTGATTAAATCAACCATGTTTCAAGAACTATCTGGATTTCAAAGTGTACTCATCTAACTAGCCCTTACGTTCTAGGATATCAAAGGCCTGATTTATCATAATTACCCACTGAATTGCATATTATGTTTTCTCAACATGTTTATTGTTAAAGATATTTCTTACATTATCAATCCAGCACATTTTGTTCTGAAAGCATTTTTCATTTTAGTCATTAGTCTAGCTTATTTGTACTAACCTTCTAAGATCATGCAAAATCACTATTTTTATAATGATTGCTCGTCTTAGTTTCATTCTTTAAATACCTGCCAGGGTTTTACAAATTTAAATTATTTTGTCTTAGATAAAACAGAAGATAGGCGCAGAAGTTCTTAAACATTTTTGTGCCATGGAGTACGCTGGCAGTCTGGGAAAGCCTACGATCCCCTTCATAGAACAATATTTCCACATGCATAAAAGAAAATGCATAGGATATGCAAAAAACAATTATATTACAACACAATTATTAGAATATAAAAAAAACTCTGCAACTGCTACGGAAAACAGTTTGGCAATTTCTAAAAAAGCTAAAGATACAATTGCTTAATGATATCCAGAAATTCTACACTTAGGTATATATCCAAGGGAACTGAAATCAAGGACTCAAAGATACTTGTATGCCAGTGTTCACTGCAGCATTTTTCACAATAGCCAAAAGGTGGCAATAACCCAAATGTCCATCAACAGATGAGTGGATAGAAAAATATGATATGTACATACAATGGAATATTATTCAACATAAAATGAAGTGATGATGCATGTTAAAACATGGATGAACCTTGAAGACAATATGCTAAGTGAAATAAGTGAGACACAAAAGGAAAAATATTGTATAATTCCACTTATACGAAATATCTAGAAAGGTAAATTCATAGAGACATAAAGTGGATTAGAGGTTACCAGAGGCTGGAGAAAGGGGGAAGATTACTGTTTAATAGATAAAGGGTTCCTGTTTGGAATGATGGAAGGTTTTGAAAACAGTAATGATAGTTGCACAACATTGTAAATGTAATTGATGACACCGAATTGCATACCTAAGAATGGTTAAAATTACAAAATTTATGTTATATATATTTTACCACAATGTAAAAAAATGTATAATATACTAAAAACAATTGAATTATAGACTTTAAATGGGCAAATTGCGTGGTATATGATTTATATCTCAATAAAACTGTTAAAAAATTCGAATAAAATTATTACCAAAATTTAAAGTAATAATGACTCTGAAGAATATTTTGACATCTCTGCAATACCTGTAATTTGATATTAAAGTATCTGTAATTTGATATTTCTAATAGTTGCAAAGTCACAAGTAATGCTAGTAGCATTTTTGTTACCAACATATATTTATAATTGGAGGAATACTATATTTTATGTGGAAGTTACTAAAATTAACAGAAAATTTAAATTCCATTTCACCACTATATTCTATATACAGATCTCTTAGATTAAGATCTATAGATTTATTCTACTGAAAATAAACTACTTAAGGAAAAAATTGATTTGTCTTTTCTCTCTTTAATCTATCTGTATAAATAATTTTGTCAACTGAGAATCTAATGCTGGGCAGTGTTTATTAAATTAACATTGCATAGTAATTCAAACTACTTTAAAAAAAGGAACTGGGAAATCTATTACAAGTCTTCCCTCAAATAATCATTTAACTCCAACATTATATCAGTGGCTTGAAAAGACTAGAAAGTCATTGTCTCAAGAAACTCATTTTCTTTTCTCCCAGTTCCTTGCCAACTGGCACATATTCCGCTTTGTTTTAATCAGAGGAAGTAGAGACCACATGCCATTTTCAATCCATCATAACTTTTTCAGTTGAGTAACTCAGTTGGCTCTCCTAAGCAAGAATGCTTCCAGCTGTAACCCTGCCAGAACTACAAAACGTCTGCCCCGAGTAGGGTTTAGTGCCTTCCCCGATAAGTACAGAGGATGTCTAGCTGCTTGAAACTCACTGTGTGAATGAGATATTTTACCTAGCTAGTCTCAAAGGAAATTCAATTTTCCTCTCTTTAGTAGGATTTTCTTACAGAGTCTTCTGATGTTCTTAGCTTTTTTTGAGTAAACATCATAACAAGTCATTCTGTTTCAGAGAATTTATACTTATAAAAATAACAAATTCCACACCTTCTTCAGTGCATTTATTAGATATGACGATAGATATAGTAAAAGTTGCTTATTATAACTTATGAAACTACTTTAAAAATAAATTGTTATCTTATGAAAACACTCTTTAGTAAATAGATGAAAGTGTTTTATATTTTCTAAACACTATTTTGCAGAATGAAAGATAAGGCACTAAGTAATGTAAATAAAGTCCCAGGTGGAGTATTACTACAGGGCTGGAAAATAACTCAAGAACCAGAGAACACAATGAACACGATGAGTATCCAGAGCTCATTCTACAAGCTGGGCCAGAGAAATAAAAAGCAAATGAAGAGAAGATGGAAGTAGAGGTAGAAAGAAGAAAAAAGTAAAAACAAAGAACTGGAACCTCAATGGCATCACTAACAATGATCTGGAGGCCCTAAACCTTCCTCTGTTTTTGCCACACTGTGTAACAATACATTCCTATATTCACTTTCTCAAACAACTGTCAAAAAATAAAAGCAAAAGCAGAACATTCTGTTTGCATGTCTATATCTAATAACACACCTAACTAATAAAACACTGTGATCCTTGATTACTTGATTGGCACATCCTCGCCCTTAATGTTGGCTTGTTTGGCTTCAGTTCATGAAAGGGCTGAAATTATATTGCCACTGACTTTCCAGTTTGGTGCTATGGCTAGGGCATGGGCCTCTGAAAACCTGACAAGGTTAGATACCAGGTGTGCTTTCCATGTTTTACTATATGGTCTCCTTCTAATGAGGCCAGGGTTTGATATCTACTCCATGCTTCATACATATATTTTGTTTCTCTGCCAATTTTTCATAAACATAGGCTAAAAGAAAGTGTGCAAGTGGGCATAAGCATAGTCATTCCTACTTTTTTGTAAATTACGTTAGAAAAACCTGAATCATTCTCATACATGGATACAGCCCAGTATATCTGTGCCTTGATAGGAAATTGTAAGCAAACGGCTCAGAAGCTCAACTTAGTTGAAGCTCAATTAGAATGCAATCTATAGGTAGTTTTTCTATTAAAAAATACCATCTTCAGCTCAGCAGACACTGAAGAATGCCTGTCTTCTGTCACTCCAGACAATGAAGAGTATACAGTGAAGTCATTTACATATTGAAACTGATTTTTGGTTTCTAAAAGTGGCAGTGGTTTCATTCAGTTGTTTGTGCTACTTGCTTATTCAGAGGCAAAAACTCAGAGGAGTGGCTTTATTTTCTCTAAAATAAAAATGAGTCTAAGACTGAGAGGCCCATGAACCAGCAAAAATAATCACATTAGGAACTAGGGTGCATTATGAATTCTCTACACAGATCATAACTCTATTCTTAGCTGTGCTTTTAATTCATAATTAATGAATTAATAATTAATTTCTTTAGAGACAGGGTCTAGCTCTGTCACTTAGGCTGGAGTGCAATGGCTTGGTCATAGCTGACTACAGCCTTGAAATCTTGGGCTCACTTGATCCTTTCACCTTAGGCCCCTGAGTAGCTTGGACTACAGGCGTGAACCACCATGCCTGGCTATTTTTTAAAACAAGTTTCTTTTTTTGGTGGAGACAGGGTCATCCTTTGTTGTCCAGGCTGGTCTCGAACTCTTGGCCTCAAGTGATTCTCCCACTTCGGCCTACTTTGGGATTATAGGCTTGAGTCACTATGCCCAGTCCCTAACTCTTCATTCAATTTTATCTGAAGTTTTACATACCACAAATAAATGTATTCAACTGCTTTTTTAGTTCAGAAAAAAAAAAAAAAAACCAAAAACCCAAGTCACCTAAGGACTTGTCTGTGTGCACGTATTGTATACAAACGTCAGCTTCCAGATGTTTGCCTATAGTTTTTGCTTTAAATTAAATATCTTTTGCATTCTACAGAAACATGTAATATATATATATATATATATATATATTTTTTTTTTTAAATTTCATCTTTTATTTTCGACATAGGGGGTACATGTGTAACTTTGTTACGTGGGTATATTGCAGCCAGATAGTGAGCATAGTACCCAATAGGAAGTTTTTCAACCCACACTCTGCTCCCTTCCTCCCCTCTCAAGTAGTCCACTCTGTCTATTGTTACAAGAACTATGTAATTTTTAAAGTAAGAGTAGATGAACACATTTAAAGATAATTTTGATATTGACTTAATTTCAAAGGGATTAGAATTTTGTGATTTTCCTGTCCTTCCCTGTGACTGCCTAGAATGTAACCATTCACTCAATCTCATCAAAATTTAGTTTCTTCATCTAAAAAATAGAGGATGATATCTATCTCCTGATGGTATTGTGGAGATTCACTGAGAAATTAGGTACATCTAGCACAATACCTGGGATGAGCTATGTGTTCAGTAAATGCTGAACTTGAATTTGAGAATGAAGAATTAGAAATATCCTGAAAAATGAAGTATTTTACTTTACTACCAATAGGAAAGATACATGCTAACTAGCCATTCCAAATGAGTAAAAATATTTTTCTCTTTTGAAGAGTTGTATATACATGCCTCATATATTAATATACACACATGTACTTGTTTATTTATAATTATCTACTTACTAGGCACATATGTGTGTACATGGAATTTAAGACTTTATCCTGAGGTTGAAGTTATATTTTAAATTTATCTGTGAATTGATTATTTAATAACCTGTTTACATAAAGCAAGACAAAAACAGCTTTGACTTTTCAAGCAATAAACTCTCTTTTCAAGCAAAATGATGTTTTTAAAATTGATGTATGTGGTAATCAGGATATTTAGCAACTGGAAAATGAAAGGCAAGAAATACACAATAATGCAATCTAAAAGACACAATCTGTGAATATAGTAGGTATTGATTTGCTAGTTGAGAATGTTTCAAAAAATCATTCATAATATTCTTTTTCTTTCCAAAATAGTTTTTGATTAGCCAGGTTTTCTTATATCAGAGCTTTCTTAGGTTTTTACATGATCACACCTCCTAAAAAGCCTAGGAGTACTATGGGAGACTGGGGCTTATTTCATCCCTTTGTCTTCGACTGTAAAAGACAGCTGCCACCAAAATGGCCATTTTAGAGGCCTACTCTCAGGGGCACATTCTCTTTCTCAGGGATGTTACTTGCTGAGCAAAAGAATTCAGTGATAATTCTCCTATTTGCTTTTGAAAGAAGAGAAATATGGCTCTGTTCCGCCTGGCTCACCGGCAGTCAGAGTTTAAGATTATCTCCCTTCTTCCCCGAACATTGCTGTTATCCTGTTCTTTTTTCAAGGTGCCCAGATTTCATACTGTTCAAGCACACATGCTCTACAAACAATTTGTGCAGTTAATGCAATCATCACAGGGTCCTGAGGCGACATACATCCTCCTCAGCTTATGAAGATGATGGTATTAAGAGATTAAAGACAGGCATAGGAAATCCACAAGGATATTGATTGGGGAAGTGATAAGTGTCCATGAAATCTTCACAATTTATGTTCAGAGATTGCAGTAAAGACAGGCGTAAGAAATTATAAAAGTATTAATTTGGGGAACTAATAAATGTCCATGAAATCTTCACAATTATGTTCTTCTGCCATGACTTCAGCTGGTCCCTCCGTTTGGGGTCCCTGACTTCCTGCAACATACACCAACTTTCTATTTTTATACATGGAATTGCATGATTAAAAAAATAAATTATAGTGAAAAAATAAGCCTGTGTTTCATTTTTATGGAGAGAAGCATGAACACAAATGTTTTCATGCAAATACTAAAAGATAAAGAGACCAAAGCTATTTTTCTTTGAAGCTATTTGTTCTGGTTCAGAAACTCCACAATATATTCATTTATTATTTTCAAAAAGTCTCCCTCCAAATCATCCACAATGATAATCAATATTACTTCAAAAATCACAATTAAATATTGAGCCTCTACAAATCACAAAATGAACTTGAAATTCAATAATTTTTTCATTATTTTGACTGTTTCTTCTTTTATTCAACCAATATGATTTGATCACTTATTATATGTCAGGGAGGCATTTCAATTCCAACATAGATTATGATTAGGAGTATATGATTTGATTGACTATGTCTAACCAGATTATCTCCCTCTCCTCTTTAACTCATATTCACAGCCTGAGATATAATTCTAAACAGCATTCTCTTACAAAAAGATAAATATTTATGCTATAGATAAATATAAATGAGTTCATCTGTCATACTTCCAGTTTTTAAAAAATTAATGGGAGATGTAGTTACAGCTACAGCTATGTGTACTAGTTAGACACACACTTATACATATTTGTTTATATAAAAGCAATTTTTTCTCTCTGGAATAGGACTACAGATGGGGGCAGGAAAGAAAACTTTTGTTTTTTAGACTCTTCTGCACTAAAATTCTCATTTTATTCGTGTATATATTATTTTTATTTTTTAAGAGTATGGTGAAAACCACAGGGATGTTTCAGAATAAAATACAGAACTGAGATAATCATCTGGAAATCATCCCACTTTTGACTCAATATCTAAAAAACTTTCACCTCAAAACCCCATTTAATTGTCTATGTGGAAACTAGGTGTGAAGAATTCTAACTGCTAAAAATTAAAATTGATACATCAGAAATGCAGCTACTTTGTAAAAGTATGGGCAAGTCTACATCACACAAAATGAATGTGTGGGCAGGATCTAAAATTAGAAGATTTAAAGCCATTGGTTCCTACATTCTGAATGAGATTTTATAGTGAAGCACTGGGGATGGATGTAGAATATTTGATAAAATGCTAAGATGACACCCAGCTCTGTTATGTGACATACAGTGGGCAAGGTTCCCCTCTCTCTCACTGTGCATCACTATGCATCATCACTGCATAGTGATGTTTGGCATTCCACTGGCTAGCGAGCTAGAAATGTGTACTCAGAGCAGCAGTATATCTTCAGGCAGTTCAGTGTAAGTGTAGACTTGATTCTAAATTGCAGACTTAATCCTTACAAGTTCAGCATAAATGACCTCAAAACCCCAAAGGTAGAGAATCCACCATAGTTCAACCCCTCTAAAGCCAAAGAAGCAAGAATGCTGACAACTCAGTTTACTATTCAAGGAGTTTCTTGGAACATCTACCAGCAAGAGATTTTGTTTGTTTGGTTGTTTCTTTGCTCATACTATTTTTACTTCTAAGGATTAAAAGCTAATCTTGGAATAAACTGCTGTCATACTTTGGACCTCAACCACATGTCTGTCTTGGCATCTTTGTATGAAAAAGTCTATGTTTGAAGCAACTATGGAATTTAGGAAAACGCTAGAATGTTTTAGACATTCAAATATTCAGGTTAAATCAATATTTCTGGTGCTAAGAAAAAGCATGCAAGCATGTACCACAGTCAGCCGAGATTAAAAGTTCAAAACAACATTGAAAATGAAAGAGAAAAATGCCTTTTATTAGATAACAACTTAATTAAACCTCAGTATAGTCATAAAACGAAATATACACTGTTTAAAAAGAATAAGGCAGCTTAGGTAAGTCCATTTGTGCTAGTTTATTATATATATGATGAACTATATTTCGAGTAATATATTAAGAACATATTTTAAGTAGATGCGAGTAAGGTTTAGACACAAACATAAAAAATCTCTTTTGCATGTATAAAAAGGATGCACATATATATATTCTGCTTTGTGAATGATTTTCTTTCTGTAAGAAAACGTAAGAAATAATTTCTCTTTTGGAAAAGGAATTAGGTGTCAATGCACAGTTTAATTATTGTTATTCTTTAATAATGTATACACATTTATTTTATTTTCTAAAAATGTTGATAGCAGTCTTCTGGTCTCCACCAGAAATTATAGGTCATTTAAAATTTCTTAGACTATTTAAAAAATACCACCAAATTCAGGTATTTATGTGCAGGATTTTAGACTTAACACTTTCACTTGGAAGTACAATTAACAATGCTAAAAACAAGTTTACCAGTCTGCCCATTAATTTTCAAAATAATGTTCCTTACCATTGTCTCATTCATTGAATTCTCTTCTAAGACTGACTCAATCTTGGATGGTGTGAAAAAGTATTGCCTTTTAGAAAAGAGCAATTTGTAGCAAAAATTGCCTACAGAAATGGTTGAACTCCAGGCCTGGCCTTCATAGTAAAAATAGAAAATATGGCTGAGCTGACTCCCTGGATAACTTATTAGATGATCAAAAGTAAATAGAAAATATTTTTTCATCTTTATATAATCAGCGGTTTCAGCATAAAAGAAAAACAGAATAAAATTAAATCATACAAAGGGAAGATTATCTGGCATATCTCATGTGGGAGAGTGGATGATGTCACTTTGCTCAGCACAGGATCTGCACATCCAGCCCTCTGCAGCAATTTCCTATATTTCACAGCTCTGAGCCAGTTCTTCCACAGATTGGCTTTATGGAACCTGGAAATGCTGTTGGTGAGCCTTGTCTGCTCCATTGCCTCTCATTGCCTCTGGAACTATCTTGCTTAGAGCTAGTCCAGGGCGAACAATTCATTTTTGTTCACCATGTATGCAGGAATAAAAGAATCAAGCAAGAAGTACTCATGAGGAAACAAGTTAGCAACAAGTCCAATTGCTGATTCCTTCCTGCCTGAGATAAATCGTCCTGATTCTCTTTTGTTTGGATTTTTGAACCCATTACATCATTATAATGGGGACATTTTTGAGGTATGTATAAGCCAGAATAATGTGGTTAGTCATATTAATCAATATTATTGAACCAAGTTGGTTGTGATGTATTCAAGTATTCTTTTTTTCTTAAATGAAATTGCCTTCTTCTAATAATAATAAAATGGTCATTGTAAAGCATTTACGCAAGAAAATGTAAAGAAAAGCAAAAGGAAATATGAATAAAAATAATTTATAATCCATCATTGCCATTATAAACCAATCTTAACATCTTGCTGTATATATTTTAGACCTTTCCATATATATATATGCAATATATATATACACACACACACACGGAATATATATATATATACATACACATATATATATGGAATAGGGAATAATGCATATATATGGAATATATAGCATATTTATCTCTATATATCACAATGTAATCTCCTTTACATCGTTACACACTGTTTTCCACTTGTTTTTCTTCATTTAGCAGTACATTATGAACCTTTTCCAATATGAACAAATATAGGTTTATTATTATATCATCTTCCAAGGCCCATAGACTTGTTTTATATACTTACCAAGCTTATGCCTTCCTCTATATTATAAGGAGCTATAGAAATATATTGGGCATTTTGTCTCATCACTACATTTACATTGCTTCCTGAATTCTTTATCTGCTAATTTTTACCTTGTCTGTATTTTGTAACCGTCTTTGCCTTTAACACTTATGCTTTTCTTACCACTGTTTTTGTTTAAAATATAATTAGAGTCGTTTGAAGAATAAGAGCAAACAGACTTCAAGCATTTTTGAGTCAGGTGTGAAAATTCTGGGCCAGGGAGCTCATAATTTGACTATACAGAGACATTTCTAACTTGCTTTTGAATTATCATATGTATTCTAGAGAGTTCAATGTTCTAAGTAAGTGTGATATTACTTTAACTGCATGGGGAGATTCATTGAACTCTTGGTTGGTTCTATCCCTGTCACTGTCCTGATAAATATTTTTTAAATCTCTTATTACTTTATTTTCATAACTTGCTTGAAAAGGACAGCCCACTTAAACAGAAAATTGGAATTCATATGGATCATGAGGCTAGTCAAATTCCATCAGGTCAAATTAAAAATCAAAACGCACAATATTAATCATATGAGTTTTAAACACCAAATTATTTGAGAGAAAATTGAATAATCTGTTTCTAGTCTTAATAGAATAGTTAAATATCTATAGTATATCACAAAATTATAATAGTCTTACTTGCATATAGCTAGCTATTCAGTATGGCTTGTTAGAAGGTATTGACTTGGTTCCTCTAAATTGTTCTTTGTATAGATGACTTTTATTCCTTAAGCCCATTTTGTCATCTTAAAATTTGTGGTAAGGAGCAAATGAAATAACTCCTATAAAACGCTTTATTGATATATTAACTACTATATAAGTTTAGAATAATATTATTATATGGTAAGTGGAAGAGACCCATTTAGTGTTATATATAGTGGAGATGTGAAAAATTTCAATACAAATCTATGATTCTGTGAGTATAATGACCTAGGGAAGGAAAATTAATAAACTTGACAGTATGCTTAATTGGCACAGTTCAGAGCTTTAGAAATCTGAACTGTATCCCCTATTCTGCCAGTGGCTTTCATAGTAATCTTGAATATAATGAAATTTATCATTAATATTAAAAAGTAGACTGATCTCTTATGGTGAAATAGCCTTAGTCTGGATTACTCAAAAACTGCAGAAATTGATGAAACACATAAATCCACCACATGGTCAAAAATTTCCATTTAAATTGCCAGTTAAACTCTATACACCAGTATGTTTATGTCCATAACTATGTGAGAGGAAAGAAGAGACGAAAACTCATATTTATTGGGAAATTGATATATGCTAGGCATCATATTACATTTTTGGTATATGTTAGTTCATTTAACTATAGCAGAACAAAAGAAAAAGGCAAAATTGATAGAGACAACAAGATATGGATAGGTAAGATATTCACTCTGCATTAGCTCAGTAAGTAGCATCAAAGACTGAAACACTGGACTGAGTTACTTCCTCTCCTTCTTTTGTCTACTTGTTGGATGTCTAATAAATATAAAATCAGTTTATAAGTAGGCAGAGAAAAAGAGGTGAGAAACCAAGGGTTTCAGGCAATATCCCAATAAAATAATTCACCATAATAGTCTAAAAGTTGACCTCCTATAAAGAGGAATAAGTTAATAAACTCCTTTTCAGCTAGAAGAAGAAAAATACAAAATTTGGTATCATGGTGAGGCAAGAGAATAGGGTCTGGAGGCAGGGGATCTAAGCCTGTTTCACGCCAACTTCCTAGAACTAAATTAAGAGGAAAATCCTAATTTTCCAGGCCTAAGTAACAAAAGGACCAGAGGCTACTGCCTTTGACCTTTTCTGCCCATCAGATGGGAGATTGGCTATCTGCAACAAATCATAATGAGTGAGGTTGAGTCTTGGTTTGCAACTTTGTAACTTCAGCCTCTGAATAGCTACTGTCTGCAACCAATCAGACTGATAGTGGGCTACCACTTCCGTTACATGAGGTGAGCATGAAGTGGCCAAAGAGAAACTTCTAGCGGGTATTGGGACCCAAGAAGATTCTGTATCCAGCCCTCGAGCCACTGCTTGGGTCTGCTCCCACACTGTGGAGTGTTCTTTTGTTTTCAGTAAATCCCTGCTTTGGTTCTTTTTTTGCTTCATTCCTTCTTTGCTTTGCTGGGGGTTTTGTCCAATTCTTTGTTCAAAATGCAAAGAGCCTGGACATCTTGCAGTAACTACCCTTTACCATTAACACTAGCTGATAATTGTAAAGATAGTATTTATTGAGTGCTTACTATGTGTCAGACAGTCTTCTAAGTGCCTTATGTGTGTTGATTCCTTTAATACTTGTGGTAGAGAACAATGGTTCAATGTTTCCCAAAAGACATCCACATCTTCATTCCTGGAATCTATGAATATATTGCATGGCCAAAGGGACTTTTCAGATGTGATTAAAAGAAGGCTCTTGAGACAGGGAGATTATGCTGGATTATCTGGGTAGGCCCAATGTATCACAAGGGTCCTTACTAGTGAAAGAGGGAGGCAGGAGAGTATCAGAGTGATGCAGCAGGAGAAAGATTCAGCCCCTTCTGGCTTTGAAGATGAAGGAATGTGCTGTTGCTAGAAGCTGGAAAAGGCCAGGAGATGGATTCTACCCTAAAGTTGCAGAAGAGCATGTGGTCTTGAGGTTTTAAAAACTAGGCTGGAGAGAGGCGGGACATCATGGCAGACGGGAGGCAGGATTAGACTGCAGCTCCGGACAGAGCGAGCAGGGGCTCACATTGTGAATTTTAGCTCCAGATCGACTGCAAGAACAAACCAGCAATCCCAAGAGGACCCACAGACCATCTGAAGGAAGCAGACTGTTCCTGTAGGACCTGGGAGAGTCCCCCCAAACTGTGAGTGCCCCAACTATGGAATTGGTAAAGGGAGACCCTCCTCTCCTGAACACACACCCCCATTGGAGAAGCTGAAAGTCTGTTCGCAGGAGAAGTTTCCAACTTTACCTGCAGCTGAGTCAATTTGGAGAGCTGAGCAAAATTCAGGGGTAGAGGAAGCAGCAGAAAGGCCCGGGAGCTCGCTGGTTCTCCTAGCAGGCCATTCCTGCCTGGCATCACAGGGATCCAACAAGAGAGGAGCAGGCGGAGAACTACACAGGGACAATGAAATCGCTAGCTGAATTTTGTAACAATTTCAATGGAGTGAGAAGCCTCCTGGCCAGAACTCAGAGGCAGCAAATCCAGTGTGGAGAACTCCACAGGTAGGGAAAGAACCAAGCCCCTTTCTTTCACAGCTGGGAGGCGTATAGCCTGAGGCAGGTTTTCAAGCCCGTGTGGTTCTCTGCCTGAAAATGGTCTGGGGGTTGTTGTGGGGGGCATGGTGAAAAATGAGAACTGCCCTTAAGTTTGCGTGGGAGCTGGCCGAGGCCTGTGACTGCAGGCTTTCCCCCACTTCCCTAACAACCTGTATGACTCAGCAGAGGCAGACATAATCCTCCTAGGTACGCAACTCCAGTGACCTGGGAACCTCACTCCTATCTCCCACAGCAGCTGCAGCAAGACTCACCCAAGGAAAGTCTAAGCTCTGACACACCTAACCCCTCCCTCACGTGATGGTTCTTCCCTACCCACCCTGGTAGTGGAAGACAAAGGGCATATAATCTGGGGAGTTCTAGGACCCTGCTCACTGACGATTCCTCCCCATACTACCACAGCTGATGCTCTCTGTAAAGTGTGACCTCCTAGCAGGAGGTCAACCGGCACAAAAATAGAGCATTAAACCACCAAAGCTAAGGACCCTCATGGAGTCCACTGCACCTCCCGCCACTTCCACCAGAACAGGAGCTGCTTTCCATGGCTGAGAGACCCATAGATGTTTCACATCACAGGACTCTGTGCAGAAAACCCCAGTACCAGCCCAGAGTCTGGTAGACTTGCTGGGTGGCTAGACCCAGAAGAGAGAACACAATCACTGCAGTTTGGCTCACAGAAGCCACATTCATAGTAAAAGGCAGAGAGGACTACATCAAGGGAACACCCCGTGGGACAAAAGAATCTGAACAGCAACCTTCAGCCCTAGACCTTCCCTCTGACAGAGGCTACCCAAATGGGAAGGAACCAGAAAATCAATCCTGGTAAAATGACAAAACAAGGCTCTTCAACACCCCCCAAAAATCACACTAGTTCATCAGCAATGGGTCCAAACCAAGAAGAAATCCCTGATTTACCTGAAAAGGAATTTAGGAGGTTAGTTATTAAGCTAATCAGGGAGGGACCAGAGGAAGGTGAAGCCCAATGCAAGGAAATCCAAAAAATGATACAAGAAGTGAAGGGAGAAATATTCAGGGAAATAGATAGCTTAAAGAAAAAACAATAAAAAATTCATGAACCTTTGTATATACTTTTAGAAATGTGAAATGCTCTGGAAGGTCTCAGCAATAGAATTGAACAAGTAGAAGAAAGAAATTTAGAGTTCAAAGAAAACGTCTTCAAATTAACCCAATCCAACAAAGACAAAGAAAAAACAATAAGAAAATATCAACAAAGCCTCCAAGAAGTCTGGGATTATGTTAAATGAACAAACCTAAGAATAATCGTTGTTCCTTAGGAAGAAGAGAAGTCTAAAAATTTTAAAAACATTTTTTGGGGGAAAAATCAAGGAAAACTTCCCCAGCCTTGCTAGAGACCTAGCCATCCAAATACAAGAAGCACAAAGAACACCTGGGAAAATTATTGCAAAAAGATCTTCACCTAGGCTCATTGTCATCAGGTTATTCAAAGATGAAGGAAAGAATCTTAAGAGCTGTGAGACAGAAGCACCGTGTAACCTATAAAGAAAAATGTATCAGATTAGCAGCACATTTCTCAGCAGAAACCCTACAAGCTAGAAGGGTTAGGGGCCTATCTTCAGTCTCCTTAAACAAAATAATTATTAGCCAAGAATTTTGTATCCAGCAAAAGTAAGCATCATATATGAAGGAAAGATACAGTCTTTTTCAGATGAACAAGTGCTGAGGGAATTCATCATTACCAAGCTACCACTATAGGAACTCTAAAGGACCTCTAAATCTTGAAACAAATCCTGGAAACACATCAAAACAGAACCTCTTTAAAGCATAAATCACACAGGACCCATAAAACAAAAATACAAGTTAAAAAGCAAAAAACAAACAAAAACCAAAGTACGTAGGTAACAAAGTGCATGATGACTGCAATAGTACCTCACATTTCAATACTAACATTGAATGCCAGTGATCTAAATGCTCTGCTTAAAAGATACAGAACCAGCTTCATTCATGTCCAAACTAACACAACAACAGAAAACCAAACACAGCATATTCTCACTCATAAGTGGGAGGTGAATAATGAGAACGCATGGACACAGCTGCGTGGGGCTCATCACACACCAGGGCCTGTCGAGGGGTGGGGGCCTGGGGGAGGGATGGCATTAGGAAAAATACCTAATGTAGATGATGGGTTGATGGGTGCAGCAAACCACCATGGCATGTGTATACCTATGTAACAAATCTGCATGTTCTGCACATGTACCCCAGAACTTAAAGTGTATATATATACACACACACACACACCCCAGAACTTAAAGTATATATATATGTACACACACATATATATATACTTTAAGTTCATATATATATGTGTGTGTGTATATATATAAAAGATACAGAACCACAAAATGGATAAGAACTCACCAACCAACTATCTGCTGCATTGAAGAGACTCAGCTAGCACATAAGGACTCACATAAACTTAGAGTAAAGGGGTGGAAATAGGCATTTCATGCAAACAGATACCAAAAGTGAGCTGGTGTAGCTATTCTTATATCAGACAAAACAAATTTTAAAGTAACAGCCGTTGGAAGAGACAAAGAAAGACATTATATAATGGTAAAAGGCCTCATCCAACAGGAAAATATCACAATCTTAAACATATATGCATCTAACACTGGTGCTCCAAAATTTATAAAGCAATTACTAATAGACCTAAGGAATGAGATAGACATCAACACAGTAAGAGTGGAGGACTTAAATACTCCACTGACAGCAATAGATAGGTCATGAAGATAGAAACAAGGGATTTAAACTATACCTTGGAACAAATGGACTTTAACAGATATATACAGAACATTGTATACAACAATAGCAGAATACACATTCTATTCAACAGTACATGAAACATTCTCCAAGATAGATCATATGATAGGCCATAAAACGAGCCTGAATAAATGTTAGGAAATTGAAATTATATCAAGCACTCTTTCACACCATAGTGGAATAAAACTGGAAATCAACTCCCAAAGGAACCTTCAAAACCATGCAAATACATGGAAATTAACCTGCTCCTGAATGAGCATTGGGTCAAAAACAAAATCAAGATGGAAATTAAAAAATTCTTCAAACCGAACGACAATAATGACACAACGTATGAAAACCTCCCGGATACAGCAAAGGCAGTGCTAAGATAAAAGTTCATAGTCCTAAACACCTACATCAAAAAGACTGAAAGCACAGATAGACAATCTAAGGTCACACCTTATGAAACTAGAGAAACAAGAACAAACCAAACCCAAACTCAGCAAAAGAAAGGAAATAACCAAGATCAGATCAGAACTAAATGAAATTGAAACAAACAAACAAAAAATACAAAAGTTAAATAAAACAAAAAAGCTGGTTCTTTGAAAAGATAAATAAAATTGATAGACCATTGACAAGATTAACCAAGAAAAGTAGAGAGAAAATCCAAATAACCTCACTAAGAAACAAAACAGGAGATATTACAAATGACACCACTGAAATAGAAAAGATCATTCAAGGCTGCTATGAACACCTTTACTCACATAACTAGAAAACCTAGAAGAGATGGATAAATTCCCGGAAAAATACAACCCTCCTAACTTAAATTAGGAAGAATTAGATGCCCTGAGCAGACCAATAGCAAGCAGTGAGATTGAAATGGTAATTAAAAAATTATCAACAACAACAACAAAAAGTCCAGGACCAGATGGATTCACAACAGAATTCTACCAGACATTCAAAGAAGAATTGGTACAATTCTTTTGACACTATTCCACAAGATAGAGAAAAATAGAACCCTCCCTAATTCATTCTACAAAGCCAGCATCACCCTAATACTAAAACCAGGAAAGGATATAACCAAAACTGAAAACTACAGACCAATATCCTTGATGAACAATGGATGCTAAAATCCTTAATCAAATACTAGCTAACTGAGTCCAACAATATGTCAAAAAGACAAATAATCCACCATGATCAAGTGGGTTTCATATCAGGGATGCAGGGATGGTTTAACATCCACAAGTCAATAAATTTGATACACCACATAAACAGAATTAAAACCAAAAATCACATGATCATTTCAATAGATGCAGAAAGAGCATTTGACAAAATCCAGCATCCCTTTATTATTAAAACTCTCTGCAAAATTGGCATGCAAGGGGCATACTTTAATGTAATAAAAGCCATCTATGACAAACCCACAGCCAATATAATACTGAATGGGCAAAAGTTTAAATCATTCCCTTCGAGAACTGGAACAAGACAAGGATGCCCACTCTCACCACTCGTCTTCAACATAGTAGTGGAGGTCCTAGCCAGAGCAATCAGACAAGAGAAAGAAATAAAGGGCATCCAAATCGGTAAAGATGAAATCAAACTGACACTCTTTGCTGATAATATGATCATTTACCTTGAAAACCCTAAGCACTCCTCCAGAAAGCTCCTAGAACTGATAAAATAATTCAATAGAGTTTACGGGATACAAGAATAATGTACACAAATCAGTAGCTCTTCTATACACCAACAGCTACCAAGCAGAGAATCAAATCAAGAACTCAACCCCTTTTAAAATGCTGCAATAAAATAAAATAAAATAAAATAAAACAAAATAAAATAAAATAAAATAAAATAAAATACTTAGGAATATACCTAACCAAGGAATCAAAAGACCTCTAGAAGGAAAAGTACAAAACACTACTGAAAGAAATCACAGACAACACAAACAAATGGAAATACATCTCATGCTCATGGATTGGTAGTATAAATATTGTGAAAATGATCATACTGCCAAAAGCAATCTACAAATTCAAGGCACTTCCCCATCAAAATACCACCATAATTATTCATAGAATTAGGAAAAACAACTCTAAAACTCATATAGAACCAAAAAAGAACCCGTATAGCCAAAGCTAGACTAAGCAAAAAGAACAAACCTGGAGGCACCACACTACCTGATTTCAGACTGTACTATAAGGCCATAGTCACTAATACAGCATGGTACTGGTACAAGAGTAGGCACACAGACCAATGGAACAGAACAGAGAACCCAGAAATAAAGCCAAATACTTCCAGTTAACTGATCTTTGACAAAGCAAATAAAAAACATACAGTGAGGAAAGGACACCCTTTTCAACAAATGGTGCTGGGATAATTGGCTAGCCAAATGTAGGCGAGTTAAACTGGATCCTCATCTCTCACCTTATACAAAAACCAACTCAAGATGCCTTAAGGACTTAATCCTAAGACCTGAAACTATAAAAATTCTAGAAGATAACATTGGAAAAACCCTTCTAGACGCTGGCCTAGCCAAGGATTTCAAGATCCCAAAAGGAAATGCAATAAAAACAAAGATAAATAGCTGGGACCTAATTAAACGAAAGCGCTTTTGCATGGCAAAAGAAATGGTCAGCAGAGAAAACGCACAACCCACAGAGTGGGAGAAAGTCTTCACAATGTATATATCTGACAAAGGACTAATATCCAGAATTTACAACAAACTCAAACAAATCAGTAAGAAGAAAACAAACAATCCCATCAAAAAGCGGGCTAAGGACATTAATAGACAATTCTCAAAAGAAGATATACAAATGGCCAACAAACATGAACAAATGCCCAACATCACTAATAATTAGGGAAATGTAAATCAAGACCACAATAAGATACCACCTCACTCCTGCAAGAATGGCAATAATCAAAAAATAATAATTAAAAAAAAGCAGTAGATTTTGGTGTGGATGTGTTTGTTAATCAGGGAACACTTCTACACTGCCAGTGGGAATGTAAACTAGTACAGCCACTACAGAAAACAGTGTGGAGATTCCTTAAAGAACCAGAAGTAGAACTACCATTTGATCCAGCAATCCCATTACTAGGTATCCACCCAGAGGAAAAGAAGTCATTATTTGAAAAAGATACTTGCACACGCATGTTTATAGCAGCACAATTCACAATTACAAAATCATGGAGCCAACCCAAATGCCCATCAATAAATGAGTGGATAAAGAAACTGTGGTATATATATACAATGGAATACTATGCAGTCATAAAAGGAATGAATTAACAGCATTTGCAGTGACCTTGATGAGATTGGAGACTATTATTCTAAATAAATTAACTCAGTAATGGAAAACCAAATATCATATGTTCTCACTGATATGTGAGAGCTAAGATATGAGGACGCAAAGGCATAAGAATGATACAATGGACTTTGGGGACTTGGGGGGAAGAGTGGCAAGGGGGCAAAAAATACTGTATACTGCTCGGGTGATGGGTACATGAAAATCTCACAAATCACCACCAAAGAACTTACTGATGTAACCAAATATCACCTGTACCCCCAAAAACTTATGGAAAAAAAAAAAAAAGAAAATGCATCCTTGTCAAAACCTTGATTCTATTCTAGTAAGGACCATTTTGGATTTCTGAACTCCAGAACTGTAAGATGACAGATTTGTGTTGGTTCAAGCCACTAAGTTTGTGGTAATTTGTTATAGCAGCAATAGGAAACGAATAAAATCCTCATAATAATTCTAAGGGGCGCATGCCATCATTATCTTCAGCTCATAGGTGAGCAAACTAAAGCACAGGCAGTTTCTCAAATATGTAAGACTACAAGAGTTGAGCTGGGATTTGGACACAGACAGCCTGGGTCCAGAGCCTATTAATTAGAAGCCTTCATGGTATCACTCTTGAGATTTTAGCAAAGTTGGAGCGCGAGGGTCATTTTTGCCAGTATTTCCATTCTTAAGACCCCTGAGCTAAGCTGCAGCATACACCTAATGTCAGTTCTGGAGGCAGGGCAGGGTCTTCTTTTAACAGTTTGAATATTGGTATGGAAACAACAATGACGACAGTGAAAGATCTATTTCTAGAAGGGTATAACACCTTCTGTTAGTGCTATGTGCCATTAGGAAAAAAAAATTATTAATAGATCAAATGGAAATGTTCAACATTCCATTTGGGAAATCTTTTTAAAGTGAGGGCATTTTGAAAGAAAAAACGATTAAGTCAGCTACTGTAAAGCAATGGATTCATAATATTTCAAAATAACAGATAATAAAATGTTTAAAGTGAGTCCTTTATCAGCTGTTCCAGGAATGCCCATCATCAGCAGACATGGATCTTAGCTCCATGCACAGTACGTGGAAGGCAACTGAAAAATTCACTGGTTGGGCATGGCAGCACATGCCCGTAGTACCAGCTACTTGAGAGGTGGATGTGGGAGGACCAACTTAAAGCCTAGAGTTCGAGCCACTGCATTCCAGCCTGGGCAACATAGAGGGATCCTGTTTCTAGAAAAAAATCTTAAAGAAATAATTTTTAAAAATTCCAGTTTGTCCCTGGATCCAAGGGAAAAAAATTCACTGGATAAATGAATGTGCAAATATTTAATTAGTTTATGTATACATACTTTAAGATCCAGCTATGAACAAATGTATCCTCAAATACTTTGGACTCTGTGTTTGATCATTCTTATCACTTTGATTCTCAAGGCGCTTCTTTGTCAGGTTAGGAAGTGCAGTCTTGGCTCTGTTCTCTAACTTTTGTCTATGGCTTCAGCTTCCCAAAGCAGGGTGAGTGTAGCATTAGCAGTTAAGAACCCTAGCTTTGGAATTGGATTTGATTTCAGTTTACTTGCCTGTTACTTGTATGACTTCAGGCAAGTTATTTAACCGTGGTGTCTTCATTTTAAAGTGGGCATCATAACATTTACTTTTTATTTTGTAGTGAGGATCAAAAGTCATAATGTCTTTAAGGACAGGCTAGCTCACAGAAAAAAGTTAAAACATGGTAGCTACATAAAATCCACCTTACAGTGTCATCACAGACTGTATTTTTGTTTGTAATGTTGTCCACAAAGCATAGTGTCAGAGTCAGAGGTACATCTTTTTAGAGTGACGATCGTTTCAAAAACAGAAAGGAAAATATTCAAGATAAAGCATTTGTCTTACATTTATTTATGAGCCTGTTTAAAGGCATACATTCATCTTTTTAGGAACTTATGGTTCTTGAGAACTTGGGAAAGGGAAAGAAGATTTGGTTTTAAACTTTAAGGAAGGAAATGGGGAGGAGGGATCAGTGGTTTCAACTGTAGTTAGTCTTATCAGAAGGGGAGAAAATATCTAGTTAATGGGCACCTATTTTTAAATTAAATTTTTTTAAAAAAATGAACAAGAATTGGGTGAAAGCACCTACTTTTTATGAAGTGCTTTACGTTTATGATCTTAGTCAATCCTCTTAGCAACCCTTTGACATAGGTATGAAGACCACCACTTTATACATGGGGGAATGAATGAAGAGGACAAGGTCACTAACTCAAGGTCACATGGGACAAGTTGGGATTCAAACCCAGTCAGTATACCATACGGCCTCTCATAGAGGACTACTTTACAATAAATTCAATTATTGACTGATTACACATGATTTAGGCAGAAAATGCAGGTTACTTACTGGGAATGAGTAATGATTTGTGCTGAAAGAGGTTTCTGAGTGGCAAGCAGCACACAGAGATAATTTCTGCTATTATCCTGTCATACTGCAAAATGATTTTTCTGCTGACCACATAATCATTGAATCCCTAGGTGTGTAAAGAAAGTGGCTTCTGTTAACTAGATGCTGCCCATTATTCTACTTTGAAGTTAATAGTACACAGACCAAGCTGCAGCATAAACAGGCAGTTTTTAAGTAAGCTTTCCTCTATGCCGGGAGATATATATATATATATTTACCCCATCCAGAAAGATTTCAAATCTAAGGTCAGGGAGCCATAAGATTCAGTTCTGCAAATAAAAATCCCAACAAAATCTGAAGATGTATTTTCTAATTTGTTTCAGAATGATAGAAACCACTAGCTAGATTCACAGAATCTCTTGAAGGTGAGATTCACTTGCCTATATGATGTCACACATGATCCAGATCAGATAAAATACTTCACATTTCACTTATCAAATTCCTCATTACTTTTTCTTCCTAAAAAGTTATTTATCAAGAATCATTTGGCACAGGACCATAAGGGAAACAAAAAGAATTAATTTGTTTGTATTATGACATTATTGATTGTGATTACTTGCTTATATGATGCCTGTACTTGCCTAGAAATTATTTAATTTTTTTCCTATTTTATGTTGATTTTAGTTAACCACGAGTCCTTTTGAAGGTTTTATTACTGACTTACCATTGTCTTCAACAGAGAAATAGAAGATGTCCTTTGATGCATTGCTGCCCTCATTCAAGACATAGGATATCTTCATCTCATCAATGTCAGCTAAAAAAAAAAAAAAGAGCAAACGTCACACACAGTCATATTGGCACAAATGAAAATGAGTATGTTAACAACCTCAAAGTTTTAATTAGGCATAGAAATACTCCAATTAATAAATTTGAAAATAATGATTAAGTGAACATGAATCTTCTTAAAGCTACAATGTCAAAAATAAAACTTTAGTTTGAAACTTTATCACAATGAGGTACCATCTCACCCCACTCAGAGTGGTGATTATTAAAAAGCCAAAAAATAACAGATGCTGGGTGAGGTTGCAGAGAAAAGGGAACATTTATAGATTGTTGGTGGGAGTGTAAATTAGTTCAGCCATTGTGGAAAGCAGTGTGGTGATTCCTCAGAGAACTAAAAGCAGAACTATCCTTCAACCCAGCAGTCCCATTACTGGGTATACACCCCAAAAATATAAATCATTCTACCATAAAGACAAATGCATGCAAATGTTCATTGCAGCACTACTCACAATTGCAAAGACACTGAATCAACCTAAATGTCCATCAATGATATACTGGATAAAGAAAATATATTACATATACACCATGGAATACTATGCAGCCATTAAAAACTAGATCATGTGTTTTTGTTGTTGTTGTTGTTTTTTCAGGAACATGGATAGAGCTAGAGGCTATTATCCTTAACAAACTAATTCAGGAACAGGAAACCAAATACTGCATATTCTCACTTATAAGTGGGAGCTAAATGATGAGAACTCATGAATACAATGAAAGGAACAATTGACAGTGGGGTCTTCTTGAGGGTGGAGGGTAGGAGGAAGGAGCAGACCAGAAAAGATAACTACTGGGTACTGGGCTTAAATACCGGGGTGATGAAATAATCTGTACAACAAACCAGCATGACATGAGTTTAAATATATGTACTTCCAAACCTCAAATAAAAGTAAGAAACCCTGACTTTGTCACAGTGCTACTATGTGCATATTCTCTGGGTGCTAAAGCCCAGCAAGGAGGGCATTCTAGTTACGTGTGCTTTACAACATCCTGGCCCTCTATTGAGAGCCAGGTCTATCTGGTTTTGAATCTTCTGCACAAGTATAGAGCTTGACATATTTGTGGATACTCGTGAACTATTTGTCAAAATGAATTTAAACAAGAATAATTGCTGCATCCTAAGAAAAAAGAAAATTAGAATAAAATCATGAGTTTTTCCTATTGCCTATTTTCTTGGGTAATAATTTGTTATGAAGGTCTATAATTATGTTTTTATATTGGTAATTATTAGTATTTTAAAAACAATTTGCTCTCGGAGGTGTTTGTTTGTAGAAATAATTCTTATAGAGTCACATGATTTTATTATTTAAAGTTTACATAAGTTTAATATTTGAAAATGTTATCACTGTTGTGATTGCATTATTTCTTTTTCTGTTATACTTTAAGTTCTGGGATACATGTGCATAACATGCAGATTTGTCACATAGGTATACATGTGCCATGGAGAACCACATATGATTTCATTTGCTTTAGAAGAAATTCTGAAAATGTAATCAAACTATTTTTTAAACATGTGTAAGTTTTCCTCTGAGTTTGCATCTAGGTTTACATGTATCATATGTGGGACATTTCATGCACAGAGCTATCTAAAAAAGTTATGACAACATAAAGAGCATTTAAAAACCAGCAGGTATCACATCACCTGGGAAAGTAGAGGGACCTGCCTCTAGTTCATAATTAGTAGTAACACCAAATATAAAAGAAAAAAATAATCTCAGGCAAACATAGTTCTGTGCTTTTATTAGATGTAGAAATTACATTTGAATAGTATAATAAAAATGAACAATGTAGGAATTTATATCCAAAATCTAGATACCAAACATCTTCAGAAATCTGGACTTACTAATAACTATGCAAATGATTTCTATATGTCATTCTTAAAATTCAAAATCAATCTGATATTATCAGAATTAATATAAGGTTATCTTATAATATTTCAGAAGTAGAAGCTGTCCTCCTGTGTTTAGCAGTTTTAAGGTATAACTACAACTTTATGAAATACGTGTGAGTTCCTGTTAAATAGGCATTCTGATGAAATTGATGAAAAAGGACTTGTTGCTTTGTTTCTTTTTAGAATAATTTCATACTTTACTGTATTTTATTAGAACAAGAATCTTAGTGCAAATGTCTGAGGTCAGGGCAATTTTACACAAAGCTGAGAGATCTGATCCAATGAAGGGGAGGGACAGAATAGTCAGGGAAGAATGCATACTAACCTTGTGTAAACTCTCGAGTGCTCTGGTTTCCAAGGCCAGTTCTGATAATGAAGCCATGCTCTGGTCCTCTGGTAACTTTATACTTCAGAAGCCTGTGGGGACTGTCCTGATCTTCTGCCTTCAGAGACTTACTGGTAATCAAGAAGCCCATATGTCCAGTGTGAAGGCGCTTCAAGGTTAGGGCACCCCTGTTGATAGTAATCTGGGGAAGCCTATTGTCTAATAATCTTATCTGGACCCTCATTACTTGAGGTTTGTGTGTCTCCAGGGCAGTGTCTGGGAGGACATAGAAATTAGTGTGAGTGCCATCTGTCACAGTCAAGGAGAAACTATCTTCAGTGGTCTCACTGCCGTCGTGCTTGTAGCTAATCAGGTTCTTGTTCAGGTCTTGCTTGGTGAAAGTGGTCACAGGATGGCTACCATTGTACAAAATCTTGCCATGCATGGGGACCTGGGTGATGGTAAAGAGAATAAGATAATCTGGGGTATCCTTGTCTTCCACTGTCAACTCAAGGGGAGTGATCAGTTGGCTAGCCTCTTTCTGTAGTGTTAGTCTATGGATGGTCAAGATAGGTTTCTTATGATCCACATCAGTGATGAAGATCCTGAAGGTTCTGGACACAGGGTAGAGTTCACTGATCACTTGAAACTCAAAGCTGTCCATCTTTTTCTCATCATTTGAAGTATGGACATAGGATATTTTGTTGCTAGCCAATTGAAGCTGAGTGAAAGAGGCAATGGGTTCCCCAGCATGGTCAGAACTTTCTAGGTGACCCAGGCTTGGAGCCCGTGTAATGTTAAAGTGATGTTCATCAGAGCTGTTGATATCACTGTTGCTAAGCAGACTGTTGGTAAGGGTCACTCTGGCACCTTCTGTTAAGGTGATCCTTTTGCTGATTACCTCAGGGAAGACCTTGTCTAAGTTGCCAATAGTGACATAGAAGTAGTGGTCTGTCAAAGTGTTAACCCCATCAGTCACATCAAACTTGATAATATCAACAATCCCTTCTTGGCCTGTGTGGATATAGCAGATGAGGCCTCTGTCAATCTCATCCTGGGTAAAGTTCATTCCCAGAGTAAGATTGTTCCTCACTTCTCCTCTGGGTTTTCTCAGCCTCTGTAGAAGCCCTTGTTGAGGCCCAGAATGGAGGACAAAACTGAGGCTCTTATCATCTGAGTCAAGATCTGTGGCCTTGAGGATCTGATTTGTGATGATCTCAGAGTGTCCTTTCTCTACTTTCAGCCCATTGTTGACAGTCAGCTGAGGAGTTTCATCATCCACTAGGGTCACTACAATGGGTACCTTCCTGTGGGTGGTGTGCTTGCCATCACTTAGCCAGACCTCAAAACTGTCCTCTTTGGTCTCTGAGTCATCATGCTCATACACAATGGTGGAGGCCTCCTGAATCTCCTTGAGCGTGAAGCTGTGGATGGGCTGGCTGCCCGTAGCCAGCTGCTCTATGATTTGTCCATGCCGAGGGAGGACTGTGAGTTGAAAGTGGAGCTCATTCGGTGGCAGGTCAGCATCTGCTCCATTGAGCAGCTGCGTGTCTATGACCAGGCTCATCCCCTCTAGTACCTCAAACTCATGGGCAAAAAGTTTAGGCTTCTCATCATTGGTGGGTAGGATGATTATAGGGAAGAAGACATTTGGGGAGAAGTTGATGCCATCAGAGCAATAAAAGGTGAATTGATCCTCTTGTGGCTCTACTCCCTTGTGAATACTCTGTACATAACTGATATGCCTCACTTGGACATCTCTGAGGGAGAAAGCACTGATGGGGCTGCCAGACTGGGACATTTTTGAACCAGGAGCTGGTGCAATATTTTCCAGGTAGCCAGAGGCTGGCTGACTAGTCACTGTGCAGAGGAGTTCATCTTGAGGAGTGTCCACATCTTCAACATGGAGATGTTGTAAGGTCAAGGAGTTCTTCTCACCTTCATAGACAATGAAGGACTCCCCCACCAAGACCCTGGGTCCCACATTGTCCACAGGCAGCACAGTTACTCGTACCTGTACTCTCTCTATTATGCTATTCCCCACTACCCATTGGTAAGAATCATTGGAGAGGATGAGGCTGAAGGCATCGTGCTGCTTTTGAAAACCAACTTCACCTCCAGTGTGGACATAGGCTACTCTCCCACTGATGAGGTCCTCTTGGGTGAATCGTTCTGTGGGCAAACCATTGACCAGAATAGTGCCCAATTTGGGGCTGTCCTTTACAATGAAAGACAGCATCAAGTGATGTACATCCTTCCTTTTGCCATGGATGACACCCATGGTAATTTCAGTGGCTTTATTCTCTAGTACATCTATAGAAACATCCAATAATGAACTACTTGTGATAGAGATCCTAGGACTTTTGTTAGCCACACTGGGATGCACGGAAATTGGGATGGTGATGGGTATATGGTGCACCCCATCACTTACTTCCAGATGGAAAGTGTCACTGGTAGTTGTCTGGTCTCTACCATGCTGGTAAGAGACACTCCCATTAATAATGTCAGCTTGCATGAAAGATTCCCCTGGGACCATACATTTTTTAAAGTACTGCAAGCGTCCATGTTGGGGACTGCGGACTAATATGAAGACAATTTGGTCAATGTCTGTGTCTGGGTCTGTAACATGCAGCTCATTACTGCTGAGGTTAAAGCTGCCTCCCTCTAAGACAGTAAAGCCTCTGTTGGTGACTTCTGGGGGCTGGTTGTCCACAGGTTGCAGGAATAATGTAAATGTGCCTGGCACGCTATTGCCTGCAGCATCTTCCACCTGGTAGGTAAACTGCACAACCCGTGGTGCAATACCTAACTTCTGTGGAGGCTGGTAGGCAACTTCACGCTGATTTACCTGGGCTTGGGTGAAGTGCGTGATGAGTGTGTCTGGTGAATCAGTGAGCACAATTTCTCCAGCCCGGACTTGGTGGTTTCGATCTGTGTCAGTCGGGAGTGTCAGTAGGGTGTACCATAGGTTCTGGTCATCAGAGCCCTGGTCAATGTATCGGAGGAAGTTCTTCTGGAAGTGAGTGAGTTGGTATTCTTGTACAGTCATTTCTAGTGTAGTTCCTGGATACAGCTGTGGACTCAGTATATCCGCTGGCTGGACCTTGATGGTGAAAATGTGCTGGTTGGAGAGATTGGGTGGGTCATGGTCATCCTGCACATGGAAAGCCAGCTGGACCATTACAGTTTGAGAGCTGTGTGGTCCAAGATGGCGGTAGAAGAGTCTCCCTTCCATTATGTCTCTCTGTAGCCACTCAGTCACCACTTTCTCATAAAGCCCTTCCTTTTCCATGTAGTGCCAGTCCCCACCTTCGGTGGAGAGAGGTAGTTCAGCCTGCCGCAGCAACATGTCCCCCAGGTAGTGGCCTGAGTGGGAGGAACCAGGGGCCACCTCCCACTGTGGTGCTTCCTTATTTCCTTCTAAGAGCTGGTTCTCTAGCACAAAGTGGATGGTTGAGTCCTCAGAGTCAATATCAGTAGCGCTCAGTACAAAGGGAGAGATCTGGACCACCTGCCCTTCCGTCAGTGAGAGTCCTGTGTTAGTATTGACCATTGGTGGTTCATCATCCACAGGTAGGATGGTGACGGGAAAGAGAAATTCCACTTGGTGGTGTCCGTCCTCCATCCGGAAGATGATGTTGTCACTGTAGGTGTTGCTGCCATCATGCTGATACACCACTCGCCTTGCTGCCAGGTCCGCAGGTGTGAAATACTTGCACCCAGCAGGTGCCCCAAACACCACCAGCTGCCCATGTCTCAAGCCCCTGACTGCAGCCATTTTCACCTCTTCTAGGTTATCTTTATCACTGATAGGAACGCTGTGGGTGCTGGACAAGGGCCTTGACTGACCTTCAAAAAGAACAAGTCCCCTGTTATGGCTAGCCACTGGGACCAGAGTATTCATGGATTTCACTGTCACCATGAAGGCAAAGGGGTCTGAGGCGGCGCCGTCTCCGTCCACCACCTCCAGTTCCAGCTGAAAGAGGCGCTCTCCATGGGAGTTCTCTGTAGGGGGCTGATAGGCAATCTTCAGCTCCCGCAGCTCCTGCTGGGTAAAGAAGGAGACTGGAAGGCCTAGAGGGTCGTCGGTGCTGACCACGTAGCCCTGCTGCCCTGGATGCCCTGGTGCGGGAGTGGGGGCGTTGAGAATGTTGAACACCAGGTCGCCAGGGTCTGACTCGATGTCCTCCGCGGCTAGTGCGTCAGGTGTCAGGGCTGTCAGCACAAATGGATCCACCTCCATCATCATCGTGGCCATGAAGCTGGGTCTGGGCGGTGTGTTCTTGGCTCCTCCGAGGATCCTCACCAGCAGCTGGAAATGCTCGCGGACCAGCACACCCGCAGACCCAGCGTCCTGGCCCTCAGGCCCCAGCAGCTCCACCATCATTGGCAAGTAGTCCCGGTTGGGCGAGGAGGCAGCGGTGTGCTGATAGCGCACCCCAGCCCGGAGGAAAGCTTCACAGTCTACGCGCTTGCGCCTGGGGAGAGGGGCCCCCATCGCGTCCACCAAGCGCCCGTACTTGGGCAGGGGGCCGTCCTCGTGAGGAAGTGGGGTGAGCCGGCACCTGCGGGTAGCCGTGGCTCTGGACTTCAGGGAGGCGAAGTCCAGCACTCTCCTGTCGATGACACGGCTCCAGCCCTGCAGCTTCTCCACTACCAAAGGCCTGTTGCGCGTCACCAGCTCCAGCTGGGAAAAGACCACGTCCACCGCCAGCGTGAAGGGCAGCACCAGCGTGTGAGTCGGGGCGTCGTAGCGCAGCTGCAGCAGCACCCGGGCGCGTCCGGGGCTGTGGGAGCCGAAATGAGTGTACTGGACCTGGCGGGGCCCGAAGGCGCAGGGGAAGCGGCGCGGGGAGAGTGCGCCCTTGAGCAGCGGCAGGGCGTCCAGTACCGTGACTTCGCACCGGTCCCCCGGCTGCACTCCAATCACCAGGTCCCGGAGCGGGTCGAGCCAAAGGGAACGACCCAAGGGCACCCGGAGTCCAGGGTTGGCAATCAGCACGCTAGGGCCGTCGGGGCGAGTGCCTTCAAGCGCACCCCAGGCGTGCAGGTAAAGCGCCGGGTCAGGCTCGGTCCCAAGCGAGGATGCCTGTCCCTGCAGCGCAGGGCGACTCAAGAGCAGGCAGGCGAGCACCACAAGGAGCTGGCTGGGCGTCCCAGTCGGGTGCCGAGAAGCCCCCGCCATGGCCATGGATGGCTCCTGGCGTTGGGATTCCCGGAGTGGGGGTGCCCTGTCCAAAGAGGGATCCGCTGAGTCGCAGGTGCAGGCAGTGGAGGCGGTAGCTGCTGTCCAGTCGGTAGCCCAGGCGCGGATCCAGCAAGAGCCAGCGGCTGCGCTTCTGCTGCTGCAGGTAACGGCAGCGGGGGAACGGGCTCTGCCCACCTCCTGCTCTGCCCGGGCCCAAGTCTGCCTCTGCTGGTTTCTGGGGCCGCCCAGATACGCGCCCAGCGCGGCTAGACTTAGCGAGGGTGCAGCGCTCTTCCCTCCGCTCCTGGGTGCTTCACCCCGCCTACCTTACACACCTTCGCGCCCGGAGCCGTGGTCGCCGCGCTGCTGCCCACGCTGCCAGACTCCGACCAGCTCGTTTGGATACTCTCTTTCCCGGGTGCCACAAAGGGATTGTCCCCCCTCAGGGTTGGGAGAGAGACGGTGACTGTACTCGGGTCAGTCCTGCGTCTGTGAGACTGCGCTCCTGCTGTCCATTCATCCAGGGAATGGTGTTTCTGAAAAGGGGGAGAGACACCATTCCTCTTCCTTAGCGCTGACAGGAGTGTATTTTCTAGCCAAAAACTGAGTCTCACTTCGGACATAAAAGACACTGGTGGGAGCTATTTTGCAAATAGGATTTTCTAGCTGTCTGTCTGATGAAGCAGCTTATTCAGGATCTTGTAATTCGGTGCTTCCAAACAACCCTGACATTTTTCTTCTGCTCAGGTTTTGAAAAAGAAAATCAGCACCCAAACTTGAATAGCTTGTAATCTTTTTTTTTTTTTTTTTTTTGTCATTGGGTCTCACATAACACAATCAGGTGTGCGGCTCGGCTTCTTTCCGTTTTCTTAGAATGTGATTTCCATGTCTGATCAACAGTGACTTGCCTGTTAGTTTATTAGACATGCTCTTTTCTAATTACTTTCTTCGTAGACAGTAGCCAGAGGGGAGGATGTCAAGGGAAACAGTAGCAGAGAAAATATTTAACACAGGTACTTGGATCAATTTCTGTGGCTCAATCTATTTGACACCCGGAATCAGGCTCTTCGTGGCTCTTAGATGAAGATGACCATGAATGTAGTGTTAGGTACTTAACAAAATCCTATTAACTTTTTAAGTTTTAAAATAGCCAATTTAGTTACAGTGCAGAGTAATCTTTTTCTATAAATAAAGTAGTAATAATAGTAACTTGCTTCCTTATAAAATTAATGTGAATGTGAGAGACCTTTTGATGGCAGTAAAAATAGATGCCTAAAACTATATTGATAGAAATGGCTTCAAGGGGGACTAGAACTCTTTAAATGTCATCCCCAAGTTATTCTTTTAGTTTTTTACAGTGTTACAAATGCCTGTTTCATTCACTGCAGCAACAGCATCAGCTGATTTCCAGGGCAAGAATAATCTGCTAGTGACTTGAAAGATTTAATTTTCTCTCTAAACATTTAAAGTAATCATCCAGTGAAATGCTATGTGTCTATACAATTCACTTTAGTTGAATGTTAGTGTGCCCCATTAGCACACAGATTTGTTCATATAACAGAATTTTGAGATAATAAGTTTGAATCAATATGTGTTTAGCCTAATTATACCATATTCAGTGTATCTGGGAAAATATTATTTTAAAATATATTTTTAATTGAAACACCAGTAAAATTTCATTGTAAAAATGAGTCATTATATTATATTTTATAAAGCTGCTGCCTTGTCCAAAGGATGGGTTTTTATGGTAGAACTTTTATTAGTTTGCATATATTAAAGTTACCTAATGAATATTCCTATAAGAGTGCAGCTTTGGTTCTTTTTCAAGCACACTCACTCACTTTGGGACAAGTACCTTTTTTTCCGTGCTATTTTCACTGGAAGTAGAGATGGATGTGGACAGCTGAGATAACAGAAAGCTAAACTACTATATTTATATTTTTGTCCTCTGACCCTCCCTCTTAAGCATATATTCCCTTCTCCTCTTCTTCACCATTAAATGTCTTGAAAGGGTTTTTTATTTCGTTACTGTCTCCATTTCTTCACCTCTCACTCATTGTCTCTTTAGGGCACTCCCAGTCTGGTTTCCACCTTAGACACACCAACAAAACTTTCGCTTAAGGTCATTAGTAACTTCCACCCGGCAAACTCCTATAGCTATCTCTCATGTTGTTAATGTTGCCACACCTTTCTGATTTCTCTTCTACCTCCCGGTTTAAGTCCCATTTCTTCAGGAAGCACTTTTCATATGCTCTTCAAACCATGTTGCAAAATCTCTGTAATTATTTATTCATGTACAGGTCGATTAGCGTCTGTCTTCCCTGTTTGGCTTTAAGCTGTAGGAGAGCAGGGAATATGTAATGTTCACCATTGATACTTAGTGCTTATGCCAAGTACTGGCACATAGCAGGTATGTAATAAGTGTTTGTTGATTGACTGAATGAATGAATGAATAGAAAAATGAAAGAGAATCAGAAGTAGTGATCGACATACTATGCAGTCTAGGTGTCAGGCAGGAGAAACCAGTGCAAGTGTAGGATGACTTCTTTCTTCTTCCCTCAGAATATGCCAGTTCATTAGAGGTCAGTGGAAGCTCTGTTTAGAAAATTCAAATTTGATTTCTAGCCAAATATTTATATTACCAAAATTTTCTTTTCACAGGGCAATTTCACTATCCATATTGTACTTCAGTCTCTCATTAATCCAAATTTATTCTTTAAACCTGAGCTGCATCAAGTCTGTCATTATGTGGGAAGGAAAGTGGGAACTACAAACTGTATGCTATGCCCAAGGTTTTCTTTTTTCTCTTTTCTTTTTTCTTTTTTTCTTTTTGAGACAGAGTCTCGCTCTGTCACCCAGGCTGGAGTGCAGTGGTGCTATTTCGACTCACTGCAAGCTCCACCTCCTGGTTTCTCGCCATTCTCCTGCCTCAGCCTCCTGAGTAGCTGGGACTACCCCACCACCACCACGCCCGCCCGGCTGATTTTTTATATTTTTTAGTAGAGACGGGGTTTCAACGTGTTAGCCAGGATGGTCTCGATCTCCTGACCTCCTGATCTGTCCACCTCGGCCTCCCAAAGTGCTGGGATTACAGGCGTGAGCCACCGCACCCGGCCCCAAGGTTTTCATAAGCCCTACATTATGTGATCATTGTGAAAAACCCCTGCAAGCTGATTATGTGTCGTATTTCTAATTTATATGTAATAATAGATCCCACTTCATACAGCTATCATAAGAATTAAACAGATTACTACACATAAAAGGCTTTGAATAGTGCCTGGCACACAGTAAGCACTCAATAAATGTAAGTAATTATTATAATTATAGATAAGAAATTGAGACTTACAGGAGTTAGGTAGAAAAATTTTACCTTGTGAATTAATTCCACTATAACTAAAAGTATGTCCTATTGGGAGGGACTTCTTACATACCCCTGTCACTTCAGGGCAACTTTCCATCATGCTGCACTTCATAAATAACTGGCTCTGCCCTGAACTACTTAGAATAAATGGCATTAAATAGGTCATAGAAGGGAGACTATGTGTCCAAATATCCTGAGTGTGCTGTGGCAGAGAGAGTCCATTTTTAGAAAAGTCACATCCAGCTTTCACAAGTTACTGGGAACAGGTAGGAAAAGTTCTCACCTCATGAACCAGGAGGTGCTAAAATAGTAGCCCCATTCCCTCAAACTAATGGAGCTGAGATCAGCTATCTAACCTGATCTTTGTGGAAGTTATTTTTTCTCTAGCAGCTGGAGAAACAAAAGATCTTAAACCCCACATGTCACACCATGAATGCCTTGAATCAGGTTGCTTGCAAATGTTTAGCATTGATGTACTTCAGTAAAGCCTATCTAGAGGCTTTGGTCTAATTGAGTCACCAGAGGGCTCTTAGAAGAACATGCTCCAGGGAGACTACAAGTAAAACAAAACAAAACAAAACAACAAAACAAAACAAAACATTAACATGGCATCCAAACCATTTGTAACCTGTGGGGACTGCATCTTCAAGACAAGTTAACTGAAGTAAGTCACACAGCCTGTCAGTGGCGGAGCCACCTTTGCCTCCATCACATATAGACTCAGTGGGGCACCTTCATTTTCTGTGAGTCTCTCCCAACCTGAAGAGTGCAGTAGCTGCAGCCCCACCTCACTAACTACATCTCAGGGCCATGTCTTTCTTGCATAAATCTGGGCTAGGTTCTCCGTGCCCTCTGGGATGGGCACTATTATTCTCTGTGCCTCTACACATGATGGGATGTTGGTAAAGGCAGGCTCCATACAACGGAGCAAGGAGAAGATCATCATACCCAATGGAATGATCACTCAGCATTGTGATGCTGCATTCACTAACTTCTAAAACATTCCCAACCAACTACTAGTTATCCTATTTTGCTTGCCTTCAAAAAGGTGGTTGAAAGTCAAAGTACAGGCCGGGTGCGGTGGCTCATGCCTGTAACCCCAGCACTTTGAGAGGCCAAGGTGGGTGGATTACGAGGTCAGGAGATCGAGACCATCCTGGCTAACACGGTGAAACCCCATCTCCACTGAAAATACAAAAATTAGCCGGGCATGGTGGCAGGCGCCTCTAGTCCCAGCTACTCTGAAGGTAGAGGCAGGCAAATGGCGTGAACCCGGGAGGCACAGCTGGCAGTGAGCCAAGATCGTGTGCCTCTGCACTCCAGCCTGGGTGACAAAGCGAGATTCCGTCTAAAAAAAAAATTTAAAAAATTAAAAAAAGAAAGTCAAGTACAATGGTAATGTCAGAGCCATTTGAAAACTGAATGGTGTGAAAAAAGAGGGAAGAGGGAAATGAATGTTTTGCCTGTTCTTCTGAGACATCAACTAGCATCTAAAAGAGAGCAGGTGTCAGTAGCTCTCTCATGCTGGAAAGAGCCATCCTTTAGGCTGTTGGCTACATGATCCCTGACTCTGAAAGTTCCTGTTCAGGCTGTCATTACTCAGAGAAAATGATGCACAGCAAGGCATTCAGAAGAGGGCAGCATGTATGAGGTAGGTGAAGACGGCTCTATCTTGCTCTGGGCCATCACAAAGAGCTGATTCAAACTCTCAATATTGGCTGAAAATAAGACCTTGAAAGAACAAAAGGGGTTATTCAGCACTAAATTAAAACATGATAATTGATCATCTTCCTTTAAATCATACAACATATAAAACAAGTAACTTTTATTTCAAAGAAAAGCACTAGGAACAGGTGTAAAACAAGAATCAAAGCTAAAAGATTGGGTAGTTTTCTAATGTACTTGATATTCTTTGTTCTATTTATAGTACATACAAGTACAATGCCTATTTAAATAGATTTCTTTTTAAGTAGTTTCAAATTTTAGGAGAAAAAGCTCTGAGGATGAAGAAAATGATAGTACTTAATTGGCATTGGGTTTTTTTTGAGAACTTTTAGTTGAATCTACTCTCAAAATGACTTAAAGATAACATTACTTTGCACATTATTTGGGGTCTCCATTAATTCAATTTGAATGAGTTAGTGAAAGTCTGGCTTTTAGGCATAGTCCTGTTTATTTGTCTACAGGTTTTGTCTGATGAAGAATTGTGTAATTTTACTAGATCAGCTTTTGTCTTTCTTAAAATACGATCCATTCCATATTATAATCATGACTTTAGCACTGAAGTTGAAAGCTCAGATAAATTCTGAAAATGACTTGTTAGTATATTTGTCAGTTAGATAAAATTACAATTACTTCTCAGTTTGTTTGTTTTTTTTTTTGCATATCCTCTCAGAGCATTCCATTGTAATGTTTCCCCTTTTGATCAATAGTAAAAGTGCAGAATATGGGTAGGAAATACATGACTATTGAAATATGATTCTACCTTCATTAAATGTTTTCAAAGAGAATTGGTGTCTTCAGCAGTATCTTACTATATGATTTTACATCATACAGTATGTTATTATTATACCTACAAAATATGACTAGTAGCTATTGAATGGACATTCAAATATCATATAAATGTTATCATTTAAACATTAATATATTTTTGGAAGATGTTGGTTAAAGGGTACAATGTTTCAGTTCTGCAGGTTTAATAAATTCTAGAGATCTAATGTATAACATGGTGCCTATAGTTAATAATACTATCCTGTACACTTGAAATTTACTAAGATCTTAAATATTCTCACCACACATACACGCACAAAGTTAACTCTGTGAGGTGATAAATAATTTAATTGCTTTAATTGTGGCAATTATTTCACAATGTCTTTGTATACCAAAACATCATGTTATGCATTTTAAATGTAAAAAGCATTTATTTGTCAATTATATATCAATAAAGGTGGAAAAAACATTAATATGTTTTTATGTTAATTTTTTAGAAAATAATTTCAACTTTTATTATAGATTAAAGGGTACATGAGCAGGTTTGCTACGTGAGTATATTATGTGATGCTGAGGCTTGGGATCCCAATGATCCTGTCACTCAGGCATTGAGCATAGTAAAACAAAGTAAAACAACCACTTTGAAGAATCAACAGGTGGTCTTCATCCCACATCCTTCTCCCTCTCTCCCCTAATAATAGACACTAGTAGTCCCCAGTGTCTATTATTCCCATCTTTACACTCATGTGTATTCAGTGTTTAGCTTCCACTTGTAAGTGAGACTGTGTGATACTTGATTTTCTGTTACTGCGTTAGTTTGCTTAGGATAATGGCCTCCAGCTGCATACATGTTGCTGCAAAAGACATAATTTCATTCTTTTTTATAGCTGTATGGTATTCCATGGTGTATATGTACCACATTTTCTTTATACAATCCAATGTTGATGGACACCTAGGTTGATTCCAAGTCTTTGCTATTGTGAATAGCACTGTAATGAGTGCAGGTGTCTTTCTGGTAGGATAAACTATTTTCTTTGGGGTATATACCCAGCAGTGGTATTGCTGGGTTGAATGGTAGTTCTGTTTTAAGTACTTTGAGAAATCTCCAAACTGCTTTCCACAGTAGCTGAATAAGTTTGCACTCCCACTGACAGTGTATAAGTGCTCTCTTTCCTCTGCAGTTTTGCCAGAATCTGTTATTTTTTGGCTTTTGAATAATTGCCACTCTGATTGGTATGAGATGGTATCTCATTGTGGTTTTAATTTGCATTTCTTTGATGTCTTTGATGATTAGTTATGTGGAGCATTTTTCATATGTTTCTTGGCTGCATGTACGTCTTCTTTTGAGAAATGTCTGTTCATATCCTTTGCCCATTTTTTCATTGAACTTTGATTTTTTTTTTTTTTTTTTGCTTGTTGATTTAAGTTCCTTATAGATTCTGTATATTAGAACTGTGTCGGCCAGGCATGGTGGCTCACGCCTGTAATCCATGCACTTTGGGAGGACAAGGTGGACAGATTACCTGAGGTCAGGAGTTTGAGACCATCCTGGCCAACATGGTGAAACCCCGTCTCTACTAAAAATACAAAAATTAGCTGGGTATGGTGGAACCTGTAATCCCGGCTACTCAGTAGGCTGAGGCAGGAGAATTGCTTGAGCCCAGGAGAAGGAGGTTGCAGTGAGTCAAGATTGTGCCACTGAACTCCAGCCTGGCCAACAGAACGAGACAAAAAACAAACAAACAAACAAAAACCAAAACTGTGTCAGATGTGATGCATAGTTTGCAGATATTTTCTCCCATTCTTAAGGCTTCCTGTTAACTCTATTGGTAAGCTCTTTTGCTGTGCAGAAGCTCTTTAATTAGGTTCTACTTGTTAATTTTTTTGGTTGCAATTGTTTTTGGGAAGTTAGCCATAAATTCTTTGCCAAAGCCTATGTTGAGAAGGGTATTTCCTAGGTTTTCTTTTAGGATTTTTGCAGTTGGAAGTGTTATATTTAAATCTTTTATCAATCTTGAGGTAATTTTTATATGTGGTGAGAAGTAGGGTCCAGTTTCTTCTGCATATGGCTAGCCAGCTATCCCAGCACCATTTATTGAATAGGGAGTCATTTCCTCAATGCTTATTTTTGTTGATTTTGTCATAGATCAGATGTTTGTAGGTATGCGGGTTTACTTCTAGGTTTTCTATTCTGTTCAACTGGTCTATGTTTGTTTGTTTGTTCGTTTGTTTTAAACCAGTGTCATACTGTTTTGGCTGCTGTAGCCTTAGAGTGTAGTTTGAAGTCAGGCAATGTGATACCTCCAGTTTTGTTATTTTTGTTTAGGATTGCTTTGGTTATTTGGGCTCTTTTTTGGTTCCAAATGAGTTTTAGAATATATTTTTCTAATTCTGTAAAATGTTCTGTGTTAATATTAAATGGGGTGGTATTAGTTTTCCAGGACTGCTGTAACAAGGCACTACAGTTTTAGGAGTGGCTTAAACCACAAAAATCTATTGTCTCACGGTTCTGGAGGCTGGAAGTACAGAATGAAGATATTGAGAGGTGGCTTCTTCTGAGGACTGTTGGGGAAAGAATCTCTTCCAGGTCTTTCTTTTTGACTTTTAGATAGTGGCTCTTTCTATGTCTCTTCACATTGTCTTTCCTCTATCTGTGTTTCTGTGTCTAAATTTCACCTTTTCCTAAGGGCCCCAGTAATACTGGATTAGGGCCCACTTTAGTAACCTCATTTGAACTTGATTATCTCTGTAAAGACCCTGTCTCTAAATAAGGTTAGGACTTCAACATATGAATTTTAGGAGATGTAATTTAACCCATAGAGCTCTCACACTACCTCTGTAACTCATGCCCTCTTCACATGACAAATACATTCACCTTATCCCAACCATTCTGGCATCAACTCTAAGTCCCAAATATCATCTAAATATCATCTTCATCAATTATGGATGAGATATGGAGAATGACTTACCCTGGGGAAAAAATCCTCTGCAGCTGTGAACCTGTAAAACCAGACAAGTTGATCTGCTTCCAAAATACAACAGTGGGACAGGCATAGGGTAGAAATGTCCATTCTGAAAGGGTGAAATCAAATCGAAAAATTGGGTTATGGGTCCTAGGCAAGTCTGAAGTCTGGCAGAGCAAATTCCATTAGATTTGAAGGTTTGAGAATCCTCTTTGGCTGGATGCTCTGTCTACTCCGTTCTCCAGGCCCACCTGAGTGGCAACTCTGCCCCTCAGCCCTGCTTGAATATGTGGTAATATTCTTAACTAGTTATAGCTATAAAGAATGTTACTATGATAGGAAAATTTTTGTCAGGCAAGTTTTAGGGAGGGAAAAAAACATCTAATTTGAATTCTACCTGATTAATAAGGGGCTGATTTGTTCAACTTTAGAATCAAGGCAGTGCTTAATGAGAATTCATATTTAGGTGGTAAGGTAGGAAATGAACTTTGGAAACTTTTATATGTGAGAGCAAATTATCACTTTATTGTTAGATTCTTTCCAGAAATAATGATAATAAAAACTATCAATGATATGCCATATAGTCACACCTATTTTCATAATAATTTATTTATATAGACCCAAATTATTAAGCAATATCAAACTGACCTATGGAAAATACTGAGATTATAGCTATACATATTTTCCTCGGATATGATTAAAAACTGTAATTTTCTGATTTAAACTGATCCAAGGATGTGGTGGAAAGGGTATCATAAAAATGTCGCTTCAGTAATTGACCTATTGTTTTTGAAATGCCATCCAGGGTAACTGCAAGGAGAGTTTAACTATTATGTTTAGAATGTTTTAAAAACAGTGCAACAGTCAATTTTAAGTGTCAAGTTGTCTGCACCATGGGGTGCCAAGGTTAAACATTATTCCTGGGTGTGTCTCTGAGTGTGTTTCTGGATGGTATCAGGTTGGCATTTGAATCAGTGGACTCGGTAAAGTAGACCGCCCTCCCCAATGTGCTGGGTATCATCTAATTTGTTAAAGGCTTGAATAGAACAAAAAGTCAGAGGAAGAAGGAATTAACTCCCTCCCCAATGCGCTGGGTATCATCTAATTTGTTAAAGGCTTGAAAAGAACAAAAAAGCAGAGGAAGAAGGAATTAACTCCTTTCCCTTCCTGCCTGATTGCTTTAACTGGGACATCAGTCTTTTGCTGCCCTTGGTGCTCTTGGTTGTCAGGCCTTCAGGCTTGGACTGAATTTCAGCATTGGTTTCCCTGGGTCACCAACTTGCATACAGCAGATCGTTGGACTTTTCAGTTGCATAATTGTATGAGCCAATTCCTTATAATAAATCTTCATATATATATATATATCTTATTGGCTCTGTTTCTTCAGAGAACTGATTAATACAACTAGTGAATCTATTTATTTACTTTTGACTTTCAAGGGCATTTTAAATACATTCAATAAACTTGCACAAAGTTTATTAAATATTTTCTATTAACAGTTTCAAAGGGCTGGAAGTGGTGGCTCACATCTGTAATCCCAGCACTTTACAGCACATCTGTAATCCTAGCGCTCAAGCGATTCTTGAGCCTAGGAGTTTGAGACCAGCCTGGGCAACATAGCAAGACTCCTTCTTACAAAAAATAGAAACAAAATTAGCCAGGCATGGTGGTGCATGCCATAGTCCCAGCTACTTGGGAGGCTGAAGTGGGAGGATCGCTTAACCCACGAGGTCAAGGCTGCAGTGAGCCCTGGCTGTACACTCCAGCCTGGACAACAGAGTGATACTTTATCTCAACAAAAAAGAAAAGTTCCAAAGGAAAGGGACTTAATCATTTGTTAAAAATTAATTTATAAATGGCATATTAAAGGCACTTTTAAAAGAAGATTCTAATAGTAGTAGGATGGTCACATGAGATTAAATTTGCATCTGCATATGTGTATGCATTCTCTCTTCTCAGCAAGGAAGAGACTTCTACTTGGTAAAGGCAGACTAACTTAGAATAGTAATCAGGGCTTCTTGGAGTCACAGCAGGTAGTACAACCTTTCATTCTTTTCCCCCTCCCCTAAAAGATAGGTGTGAGCACTTTGGAGTCACTTCCAAAAATTGGCTTAGAAAAGAAATACATTTTTGAGTCATTAAAGCCAAGTTGCATTAAGAATTTGGAGGGTTGGCAAGATTAATGGTTGTAGTAAGACTCTGTATGGAAAATTTGAAGGGGCTCTAAATTCAATTACTTTCAAGGTTAGACAAGTGACATATATTAATTAAGCCATAGGGTGTAAGGAAAAAAAGGAAGGGACTACATCTTTGTCTCTACTAGTAATCACGACGTACATACTTTACGGTCAAGCATCGTTTTCATATATGAAAGACATGACATTGTTTCACAAAGTATCTTTTGCCTGCTAAGATATAAGATTTTGGGGGAAGATAGTTCATCTTTTAGGCACTAAAGGAACATTTAGACCACCAGGGTATATAGCGTGGCATGGACTAGGAAGAAAGGACCTTTGTACATATTCAATTTCATTTTAAATAAAGATCATAAGAAGTGAGTCCATAGTAGGGATGATAAAGAAGCCATGCAGGCATCCAGTTATTGCCCCTGGTGGACTGTGATGCAGCAGGGATATTGAAGCCATGAATGGGCTCCATAGGGGGATCACTGTGGATTGATCTGAGTTAGATTTTGTATGCAAAAGGAACATCCACTTAGTGCCTCATTTTTCTATTTCAGAGGATGTGTGGGGAAAATTAGGATGTTTTAAGGAAATGAAAAGAGAAGGGAAAGGGAAACAGAGATGAAGAAGATATAACAAAAGGGAAATGAAAGCTCACAGGGAGAGAAATGCTGAAGGCACCGGGACCAACCAGCGGGTGTCAGAGTTGAGTGAAATGACACATGGGAGTGCCTGGCATCATGGCCTCCCAGCATCTGCTGTTTCTCTGCTCATTGCTCTCATTTGGGGTTAAGAACTGGCTTTGCATTTCTTTTTTTTTTTTTTTTTTTTTTTTTGAGATGGAGTCTCGCTCTGTCGCCCAGGCTGGAGTGCAGTGGCCGAATCTCAGCTCACTGCAAGCTCCGCCTCCCGGGTTTACGCCATTCTCCTGCCTCAGCCTCCCGAGTAGCTGGGACTACAGGCGCCCGCCACCTCGCCCGGCTAGTTTTTTTTTTTTTTTGTATTTTTAGTAGAGACGGGGTTTCACCGGGTTAGCCAGGATGGTCTCGATCTCCTGACTTCGTGATCCGCCCGTCTTGGCCTCCCAAAGTGCTGGGATTACAGGCTTGAGCCACCGCTCCCGGCCTGGCTTTGCATTTCTATGTCTTCCTAGGACCCAATACACAGTAGATGTCCCATAAGTGGTTTTCTTTTAAGTGAACCATTCCAAAGTTTATGTCTGGCTGTCACATTTCACATAATAATCTAGTATTTTGAATAAAGATCTCTCTAGGCTTGGCTTTAGTTTCTATGTAATATGTAGAGGAATACAGTTGTGCTTTGAAGATTGTGTCTATTTTTCACTTCAGGATTGCTTGAAACACAAGTCTTGTAAACAGATGTAAATATGCAGGATGTGAAGTTTATGAAGCTTTTGGCCCCATCTGTTTCCTGTATTTGAACATGTACACCCTTCATAATCTGGAGATTAAAATTCATGTTTTTAAGTTAAAAAACTTGTGTCTTTGAGTTACAAGAAATAAATTTAAAGTAATCCAAACCCACACTGTGTTTTAAGAAGTCTAGATTGCTTTTGAGTCAGTTGCAAAATGGGAAATTTTAATAACACGAAAGAGCTGCAGTGGGAGTGGAGTGATCACCCGTTACTTTCCTTTTTGGTTATTGTCATTGAATGGGTTTATATTTAGTAATGTAACGTGTTTACTATTCATTTACAGTGATTGTAAAATCAAGTTTTGTATAGATGCTTTAAGCATACGTGTAAGTTCTGTGAGTTTTGTTATTGCACACATTCTCTTGAGAAGTATTTTTATTGGAGTATTTGTTATCCAGACGTTTATAGTGTTCAATACCATTACTTTAACTTGTATGCCTTATAACATCAGACACTCTAAATTAAGATGCAGTTGGTAATTCCATAGTTCTTTGAATTTGTGAACTAAGTTTGCAAACTGTGGTCTTTATGAGAAAGAATTCAATATTTTCAAACTTGGAAGAACTAGAGAATGTCCTTTTCAGTACAAAGACCCACGGGAGCATTAATAAAAAATGATGAACAATTGAAAGAATAATTCTAACTAAATAATTTGTTTTTGGAACACAACATTTTTTTTCTGGTCTTAAAATAGCTAAATCCATGAGTAGTGCTCATTGGGTAACAGTTTAACCACTACTTTTTGTACTTGTGATACAATCTAAGGCATGCTGGGTATATCTCATGTTTGGCATAATTACAGGTCCTTAATTCTGAGATTTGTAGTGTCGTTGCCAGGGTGATGTCTTATCCCCCTGGTTGTTTAACATGGCCAGACAGCCCTCTTACCTATTGAATCTTTATGGTGCTGCAGTTTCAGGCAAAGCACAATTTAATAGGTGCTGCCTATATATATATATATATATACACACACACACACACACACACACACACACATTTATGTATAATGCATATATATGCACATATGTGTGTGTACACACATAGATACTATTTAAACTGTGACATAAAAACAACAGACATATTGAGTTGAATTCTGTACATTAACACATTGGAGATGATCAGTGGTATAATTTGTGCTGCCAGCTTAACTCATTTTTGCACAGCTATTGGAAAAATGCTTTTCCTGCCATCTTTGTTTAGTTGAAATTTTCCTGAAATTACAAGGCAAGCTTATAAAAACCAGTTATTTATAATGTGTATCTGTTTGAATCAGACTTTCTATACACTGTGCAATCAAAGGAGAATAAAGAAAGAATCTGGATCCCAAGCTGATGAAATATGGTGAAATGTGTATGTTAAGTAAGTGAAGTTGTGGTAGTTGCTTGCAGTAAGTAAGGCCTGGTGCCTCTGGTTTTGGTGACTCCAAATAGGAGGTACTGGGGGGAATGCTGACCTTGTGGTGTGGAGACCTGGACTCTGCTTATTAGTTACGTTTTCTTAGGCAAGAGCCACAACTCGTGTACATGAGCCTTCTGAATCTCTGCTCTCCTGCCTGCAATATGTACTTAATAATACCTGCCTCTCCTTCATGAGGTGTGAATAAAGCAATGGATGTGAAAGCCCGTTGCAATATGTGAAATCCTCTATAATGTAAACAACAACCACACACAGAACAGGTTCTTGGCTGCAGATCTGGTGCCCCATTTTCTGCATTCCTTCCCAGAAGTGTTGTTCTACATCCTTCCCATGGCAAACTCACTTTTGTCCTCTGGGACTGTCCTCTGTCCCCTGGCTTGACCTGGCTGTTGGGAATTTCTTTGTTACTTTTGGTGCTCTCCCAGACCCCTACCCCCTTCACCTGCAGGTAACATCTGTGGTGGGTTTTTAATGTTGAGCTGTGGATTTTTGGCATGAGATGTGTTATTTTCCTGAAATGAGGGGTCTGGTAAAGGGCTGTGAATTAGATGTTGCCCTTGCTATGTGCCTTATTTGCCCCGTTATAGAAAACAAAACATCCAGTTTCTACATTAGTGTTTCAATGGTAAATGCAAGGAGAATTTGTCTCTGGGTCATCAATGTCTGGGACTGAAATTTTACCCAACTCCAGAAAGTCTGCTGACAATAGCCCATTCTTTCTGATTATTAAATGCAGAAACACTTCTTTTTTAAGCACTTCAAAAATTTCTGTTTTCAGTGGAGCTAAAGGATTTTAGTTCATCCAAATGTAACATCACTGATAACAATAGAGAAGACAATGTTGTCTTTGCCTCAGTTTCTATGTTTGAAAAAATAAAAATGAGTTAATATTTTCACTATATATTGAGAGACTTGTATTTACTGTTTAAAAAGAATAAAACTCAAGTTTTCTAGAACCTCAAGCAAGTAGGAGAAATTATATTTTGAGTGTTTGCTGGAGAAGAAATTTTATCATAATTATCTCCTCAGTGTGCTATTGCAAAAAAATAATTAAATCTTTGGGAATGGATAGAAAGACCATATTTGATCTTTCTGCCACAGAATATGGGACTATGGAATAAAATTAAGATATCTGTAGTTGGGAGTAGATCCTTCATATGGTATTTGATCATTTGTGTTACGTTTGTAATATGATCTCTGATGGATCTGTGAAACACTGAAGTTGATTTATTAATAAGAGTAGAATAGTTTCACTAGGGTTACACCAGTTAATTTGGCAAAACGTTGTCACAAGCCAAATGTGCTAGAGAAAATATCTGCCTTTCAGTATTGTGTGCACTTTTGTTTGTGTATTAGTTCAATTTGGCTACTGGAGGAAAGGGGGTTTATGGTCTCTATTTTTTAAAGCATTTTTCCTTGTTTTTAATACCCTTTACTCTGCCAAAAACATGCAATTTTATTTTTCTCAACCATGTTCGACTTCCTAGTATTATTCACTTTGGAAGTACCACAAAGATACTATCAGTTCTGTCTTTTACGACTTCAGGAGATTGAGTTTCTTTTTCTCTTCTAAAACACTTTGCAACACTAATAATGATTTCATTAATTATTTGGAGATCTTTCATGATCTATTTTCTGCAGAAGTGTAAGCTTTATGACAGCAGGAAGCTGGTGTGCATTGTGTACACAGGGCTTCTGGTGGATTGTACAGTATCTGGAACATGGAGAGTGGCCAATAGAATTTTATTCATTGACTGAAATGGGGGATAAAACTCTGGCTTCAACACTTCACTGAGATAACTAATACCTAAATCTCACTTTGTGTGAAGAATTGGCAAGGATGCTTAAATAAGTTTATTCATCATGAGATAAAAATGATTGGGGTAATAGAATATTCATATTGATGTGTATATTGTTACAAGATGAACCTATTAAGCACACAGCAAATCAGACAGAACAATAGTCAATATTTTAGGAATCCTGTTACTTCCTGGCCTAAGCTTTTGGAAATCCACATACGGTAATTAAAATGCAGTCATAAGTAGAATTTGAACCTCCAAAGTCTCAAAGTCATAGAAAAAGGTAATTTGTGGAAATAAAGATAATTTATCTAACTGATTTAATCTGATCAAAAACCTTTGTTTTTTAATAGCTATGTAACCCATTGTCTTCTGTCTATACAGCAAAATCTTAATATTAAAATTGAGTTTAGTATAAGGCAATTTTGCTTTGACCTCCTCCCAAGAGTTTAAGGTATTCTGATTATGAGAAATGATTACAGAAGACTTGGTGTGGCACCTAGGTAATTTGTAGAATTAATGGCTCATTTTAAAATTAAAATTTTGTGGGGAGGGGAGAGAAAGTACTAAATTTTGGAGCAGATATATTTATTATGCTTCATTTCCGTTTGAAGCAAGATTTCAGAGAATTGACTCTCATAGGGTATGGAAAGTCTTTATTTCCTCTGAATATTAGTGGAGTGATTCCTTTGCAGGTGGTTCACTCTCCAAGTACCACACAACCTGTACACAGACTGTGAAATAGTCACTTAGTCTCCCTACGACACTCTGGGATCATTCCCTCCTGGAGGTTTTTACTTTGAGATTTTTCCATTGTTCCTGTGTATTGAACAATCACACCTGAATCTAAACCTTTCTTTCTTTTAAAAATATCTCTCACTTACTTTTTATCATGAAAACTTTCAAGCATGCAGAAATGTAGAGAGAACAGTATAATGAACACTGATATCTGCAACACTTGGATATCACAATTATTAATGTTTTGCCATATTTGCTGAAGTATTCCGAGGAAACAATACAACATCACCTCACTCTATGTTCAAATATCCCAGCCTGCATTTCCTGTAATAAAGACTCCTTCTTTCACAATCACACCACCACCACCACCACCACCGCACCAGAAACTCCCCGAACAAACAAAAAACAATACAGAAAACCAACCACCCTATAATGCCACTGAATGCAGTCTTTATTTATATTTTTCCAATTTTTTCAAAATGTCTTTTTTAACTGTTTTGTTTGGAATCCAATCAAGAACTACTCATTGTGTTTGATTGTTATGCCTTTTAAGTCTCTTATAAACTCTGGTCTAGGATCTGAATTTTAGGTAAGGGGACTTGAGAAGGTTGAACTGGGACCTTTGGTAAGTCTGCTAAGCTCAAGTCTCCTGAACCCAAGTAGGATCTCGATAAGGAAGTGATGGGACTCTGAGACCTGGGATAGGAGCATCAGGGTAGATGTAGGGGAGAACAGATTCCCCCAAATCCTCTGGGCCTGCAGAAGCCACCTGCATCTTTTGCTAGAGGATAGCAACCAAGTCTCAACTGAGATAGCTGTCTCATAAGATAATATTTGTCCTTCTCAAGATTCATCCTCCCACCTATCCTCCTGACTTCCAGACCAGCAACTAGGGTCAAGTATCAGCATGGCTCTCTAGGAAAGTGACTGCCATGCCAAGGGAGAAAGAAATGACCCACAGAGGAACTGTGACCTGACTGAAATATACTGAAAAACACTGAAGAACATGCCTGAAAATAGATCTTCAGGATGCTGGCCTGGGGCATGGAGACATAATGTAAGGCTGAACAGGGATCAATTTATTAATGCAGGCCACTCTCCGATAATTTGGGATGTAATGCTCTGGCAAGGGCATCTAGAGACATTCATATACTGCTAGGTTGGTTTCTAAACTCAGAAGAAATGACAGCCCCTGTCAGATGAAGTGGAGCTGCCATAATTCCCTTGGCTAAGAATTGATAGAGGAAAAAAAGGCTTATAGAAATAGAAATATTTGACTGAATCTTTTCTATAAGACCTGAGAATCTATCAGATGACTACATTCTTCAGAATGGTCCAGAAGACACTCTCTTCACTAAGATGTGAAGAAATTTGCTGGTAACATTTAGATTCCTGGCATCATTTAGAAACTCAGAAATAGTTGTCTTCTGTAGGCTACGGCTGTTAGTAGGATTTTCTGTTATGGAATTTGAATTTTTAGTGTACCAAAAATGATGAGATTTCAGAGAAGAAGAGGCCAAATGATAGCACTGAATCATCAGAGGCAAAATGGAACTAAGTGTTGGACAGCTTGAGTCAGAATGGCAGCCCGGGAGCTCTGACCTGTAGAAATACATGTTAATGGCTAATAGAGCATGAAACTCTAGGGGCATTTGAAAAAGATATTATTTACTATATAGAATCAAAGATAACAGAATGGGTGAATGTAAGCAAAATGTCAGCCACACTAGTGGGTTTTAATAAATGAGCCAGTTATCAGACACAAAGTTCATGGAATGAGTGACTGCATCCCCTGGAAGAAGGATGCTGCAACATCACAGCAAATATGTATAACAGCAATTCCCCCAGTATTTCCCCAAAGGGATCTGTGGTTTCTTTTCCAGCAACAGTGCACCAGCTGGGCACTAGATGTTCTGAGGGTTGCTGGATGAGGGTCTGAGCTGACACTGATACCAAGGGACCCCAAGACACTAATATGACTCCCTTTAAGAATAGAGGAATGTAGAGTTCAGCTGATCAATTGGACATGGGTTGGACATGTTTGGCAGCTGGAAGAACTCTAATTTTGATTCATTGACTCATAAAATAAAAGTTATCATTATAGTAAAAGACTGAGTGATAGCTCCCAAACTGACTTCCCTTCGCCCCACTGCCTTGAAACTGCCAAGACAGGAAAACAGTCCACCAAATAGTGGAGGTATGAATCACCTCACCATCGTTCACAGTGTCCCCTTTGGAGGAATTTTTGCTTTCTGTTTCAATAGCTTTAGGTTGTATGGATGGAGAGATTTGGTTCCCAGAGAGGAGAGCCAATAAGAATCCTACCAAGCCTAAAGCTCCAGTTATTATTTAGTCATTTTCGTCACTTTATGCTGGCAATTTATTTCATTAATCTTGAGAGGTGTAACTGCTGTTACAATAATTGCTTGGCATTTTGCAATTTGTGGGATCCACAGGGGCATCTGTTGGTACTCTTATATTTAAATTTAGTTGTGAGTGGCCAATTAGGCAACCACTACCTGAGAAGACTATGATAACCATCAATCCCACAAAGACGAAGGCCAAAGTCACCCCATCAGATGAACAACTGATGACAGGAGAAGTCTACCCAATGATAAGGAAACGTAGGGTTGGTGGTACTTACTCCATTTTTTGTGCTGCTATAACAAAATACCTGAGACTGAGTAATTTATAAAGAACAGAGATTTATTTCTTACAGTTTTGGAGGCTGGGAAGTTCAAGGTCGAAGAGTCCATATGTGGTGAGGGACTTCATGCTGCATTATCCCGTGGTGGAAGGTGTGAGGGCAAACAAGTGAGTCAGAGTGCCAGAGAGAGACAGAGAGAGAGAGAGAGAGAATGGAAAGGAGATGAACTTATTCTTTTACCAGGAACCTGCTCTCATGATAACTAACCCACTCCCGAGATAATGAGGGCAGACCCCTCAGGACCTCATTGTATTTTAAAAGTTACACCTCTCCACACTTGCATTGGGAATTAAGTTTCCAACACATGAACTTTGAGGGGCCCATTCAAAGCAGGTAGTATAATGAATTTTTGCCTCAAAGCCAATCATAGCAGTGTGGACTATAGTTTGTTCTAGTAATCTTTCTCTTCTAATTTTTCTCAGTAGAAATTATGTCTTTTTGTGAACAATGCAATTGGGTAAACTGAAATGGAGTGCATTTGAGAAGTTCATGGAGTGGACCATAGCAAATAAAGTCCATTCTCTGTTCAGATGCTTTTGATAGCTGTTTTACCATTTCTGTGCATATTTCAGGTTTAGCATTCTCCTCTCCTACTCCCCAGAAGACTGACTTGAGCTATGTAGTCCACTCTATTTTATATCCTTCAGACAGCCAGAAATGCCTGGAAATGTGTCACTCACCAACCCCTCACTGGCAGTCATTAATGAATGACTGATCGGTATAGGAGTATGAAGTCTCAGCTCTCTTACCTGAGAGCTCTGAGACACAAGTCACTTTCTAGAGAAAAGTTTCCTGACCTTGACACTATTGACATTTTGGACTTGATAGTTTCCTGTTGTGAGGGGCTATACATTGTAGCATGGTTAGTAGCATTTCTAACCTCTACCTCCTAGATGCTGATAGCACCCTCACAATTGTGACAATCAAACAATATCTCCAGACATTGCCCAATGTTCCCTGGGGGTCAAGATCACCCCTGTTGAGAAACCCTTCTCTAGAGTTTTCTGACAGATCAGGCTGAAGCAGCTTTCCACAGGACTTTGCCTGAATTTATACATTTGGTTGGCCTTTTCACTTTTCTTTCTTCCAACTCTCCTGCTGGCTTTCTCTGGAAACATGTCCTTAATGAATCACCTGCACAAGAATCCTCATTTTAGGGACTACTTCCAAAGCACTCAACCCGAAACAGCATTTATACTTAAATGGTCCAGATTTAACTATATAAATGAAATGACAAAACCATAAACTTTTTTTTTAAAAAAATTATAAAAATGTGTAATTGTGACCCTGCTGTAGGCAAGGTTTTCTTAGACAAGATGTGAAAATAATTTTCTGCAAAAGAAGTGACTGATAAATTTTAGCAAAGGAATATTAAGAACCTCTGTGAATATAAGAAGCCATTATAGGGCAGGGCACAGTGGCTCCTGCCTGTAGTCCCAGCACTTTGGGAAGCTGAGGCAGGAGAATTGCTTGAGGCCACAAATTCAAGACTAGCCTGATCAACATAGTGAGACCCCGTTTCTACAAAAAAATTAAAAAATTAGCCAGGCATGGTGGTGCATGGTGGTGTGTGTCCTGTAGTCCCAGCTACTCAGTAAGCTGAGGTGGGAAGATTGCTTGAGCCCAGAAGTTCCAGGCTGCAGTGAGCTATGAGCGTGCCATGCACTCCAGCCTGGGAAACTGAGTGAGACTGTCAAACACACACACACACACAAAAAAAAAAAAAAAAAAAAAGAAAAGAAAAAAGAAAGAAAGAAAATAAACCACTATAAAAAGAAGGAGAAAAGACAAGTCACAGAATGTATGAGCATATAGACATAACATATATAGCCAACCTATGTTGTATGTTCATAAATATATATTGTATGTATAGTTAGAGTATATCAGGAATGTTTATAAATTAACAAGGACAAGACAGATACTCCAATAGAGAAATGGGCAAAGGACTCAAGTAGGCACTTGATGAGAATCTAACTTCAAATAGGCAATGGTCATACAAAAAGATGTTTAGTATCACTAATAATAAAGACATTGAAAATTCATATGTATTTCGTTACATTAAGTGCCAACCAGATTAACAATTTAAAGAGTCTGACAACTTTTTAAAACCTAAGTGTTGGTGAGGGTGTGAAGCAATACAAATTCTTAGACACTGCAAGTGGGAGTATAAATTGGTAAAATCACTTGGCATAATCTGCTAAAACACACATATTCTGCCACCTTCCAATTTCTTTACTAGTTATGTGTACTTGAGAAATCCATACACAAATGTACCAGGGTACTTAAATGAATATGTTCATTGTAGCATTCTATTAACAACCCAAGCTGGAAATGACCCAATGTCCTCAACAGTACAAATGAATAAGTTAATTACAAAAATGTGCCTATATATTACAAACATAAGGAAAAAACAAAAGAATATCAGTTATAATAGAATACATATAACATGACTTTATTTATATATATATACAATAGTTTTAAAATAGACAAAACCAAACTATATTGTTTAGGGAAAATATATTGATGGTAAGATACTAAAGAAAATAAAAAAATAATTTCATAAATGTTAGCAGAGGGAAAGAAGAAATATCAAAAGAAGAAAGGAAGAAAAGATGAAGGGAAGGGGATTTGATCAAAGGTGGGCACATGGGGCTTCTGGGGTTGGACACTTTCTATTTTTTGACATGGTCGTTCATTTTATAATTATTTTAAAAATCTTAACTTTCATGTGCATTTTTCTCACCATAAAAGGATTTAAAAGAAATCTAATATTTTACTCTTTGTCCACAGTTTTTTACATGACCGACTTTTTCATCTCCTTTCCCCTGTGTCTGATTCCAACTTCACCTCAGTCCTTTGATTCCTTTATCATTTTTTTTCAAAGCCACCAACCTTGTCCTGACTACTTCCTTCCCCGTAGAGACCCCTGATACATCACATTTGTCATTTATGTTAGCACTTTGAGCTCCTTTGGTCCTTTGCCTTCTTCTGCATTTTCTCAGCAAGCTGCCAAGCAGGGATTGCTCAGTCATGTACTTTCCCACAGGCACTGGACTCTAAGTGATATCGGGGTGAGCACCCATTGAAACAGATTCATAAATGAAATCATTCATGTTATGTAGTCTAAATTAAGCTGTCAATCTCTTTGGAATCAATTTCATGAGTCCAGTTTGCTTTCTTTTCCAGTCTCTCAAGTGACCATGCTATAACTTTATCACCTCAAGTTCCTTGTCAGGTTTTTGCTTAGTTTCATACTGTTTTTATAAATATCCCACTGGACATCTTTGACTGAAAATCCCATGAACACCTCAAATTCAACATATCCATGCTGAAGTCATCATCTCCCTCTGCCTTGGAGAATCTGCTCCCTCCATTATGTTCTCTGGAGTACACACTCCCTAGGAATCTCAGCTAGATGCCCAGGACTCTGTAGGAGTCCCTCTTCCTTAATACCACCAATTCTTCATTACATCTCATAGTCTACGTATTCAGTAGACTATATCTTATATTTCTTCTTCTCTTGCTTCTCTGGCACTGCCTTAATCCAATCCACTATGATGTCTCAATTAGATAACTGAAGAACAGTCTGTACAGTCTTCCTCTCTCCAGTCTCAGACTGTCCAGCCCAGCCACTGCATGCAAATTACTCATGCAATTATGTGGCTTAATGTCCTTTAGGAGCCCCCAACAAATACAGAGCATTTGTGCTGCAACAGTGAATGAAATGTCTAGATCCGAAGAGAGAGATAAAAATCTACAGACTTTCAAAAGAGTTCCTTTATTTTTGTGCCCAATTTGTAGAAGAGATTGCTAGATGATTACTCAACTCATTCTCTTCCCCTGGGCATTTTGGCCATTTTAGCCCACTTCTCTACCATCAGATATGGCCGCATGACTCAGTTCCACCAATAGCTTGTGACTGGAAATGATATGCACTATGCCATGGCTAGGTTACAAGATCCTCTCAAAATAATCTTTCACGCTCTCTTCCATTTCTAGATGGTAGGAATATAACTGACTACTGTGGCAACCTTTGAAAACTGCTATTGAAGAAAAGACCACAAAATGGAAAGAAATCTATGCCCCTGACACTGTATGGAGAAAAGCTACCTGACCAGAAATATACAGATTGAACTCTTTTGTGAGCAATAAATAAACTTTTATTGTGTTAAGCATTGAATGTTGGGGTTAGTTTGTTAAATCAATTAAGTGTCACTCTAATGTATACAGAAAAATATTTCTTTTCTCAAATATTTGTTGGCCAATTTCTTTCTTTTGAATTATTTGGTATATCAGGTAGAATTGGACCACATCTTCCAGCTCTACTGTCTTCACAGGAAAAACAAAAAGAGTTTCATCTACAGTCAAGCTCTTCTGTGAACACAATATTTCACTTTTTTGCTTTGCCATCCAATATAGTTTGTTCTTGTTTGAATGGTTTGGGCAGATGCACCTACTTGTCCACTCTCCTGACCTTGGGAAAGGGAAGAAAAGAGTCCAGGGAAAGTCACTTTTTAGTGAAAGAGATGATGCAGAAGTTGCACACAGCACTGCTTCTCATATTTTATGGACTTGAACCTGGTTACATGGAAGGAGAAGCAGGAAAGGTTGCTAAATGGTAGACCTGTGACTGTCTCCAATTACTAAAAGGAAGAAAGTGAAAATGGGTACTGGAGGACAAGGGGTAACTCTTAGGACTACAAAAGTAACTATATGCACACTTATTCTCACTCTCTCTCTGCATAGGATACATTCACACTCTCTCCCAGGAGACAATCCAGTGTCTCATTAAGTTTCTGCATCCAGTTTAGAGTCCAGGAACTCTAAGTGATGAGCCGTCCTTTCTATCAGCTTGCAATGTGCTTCTTTGTACTCTAGTGATCTAAAAGGTAATACATAAGTCATTTATAACCAAATTCCCATATCATCATCTATTACTGTGTAACAAATTAGTAAGCAGAGAGCTGAGACTGGAGACTCATTGGGAAGTGAGCCCTCCTCCCTTGTCTTCATCCCCACATTTAGTGTCAACAACTTCTATTTGATGCAGTCCTCTAAATCTCTCTTCATTCTTTAAATTTATCCACTTACTAGGTTGGTGCAAAAGCAATCACAGCTTTTGCCATTTCTTTAATGTAAAAAGCAAACTTTTTTTTTTGATAAAAAGTAAACTGCAATTGTTTTTGCAGCAACCTAGTATTTCCATTCCTGAGCTCTCTGGGACCTGGATCCACTGCAGATCTCCAGACTCATCTCTGTCCACTCTCAGGGACACTGGGCCATTAGCCATCTTGAACTTAGTCGCTTACTTAAGGAGGTCTTGCTTTTCTTGGCTTTGGGCCTTTCCACACCTTGTGTCCTCCATATGAAGTAATTCTTCTCCCTCTCCTTTCCTAGCAAACTCTTACTCATGCTTTACTTTTCAGCTTAAATATAAATTCTCTGGGAATTTGGCCCGAATCTTGGATTAGATGTGGTCTCCACTGCTCTATGCTCCCACAATGCCCAGTATTAATTCCTTAGAGATGTTATAAGAAAGTATGACAAATTGGGTGGCTTAAAACAACCAAACTTTTGGTTTGGTCACAACACTCATTCCCTGTATTGTAATTATTCAACGTTCACCTTCCCTGATAGACCATGCTTTCTTTTTTCATTGTCTCACAGTTCTTAAGACTAGAAGTGCAAAATCAAGGTGTCATCATGACCATGCTCCCAGAGACTCTGGGTAGAATCCTTCCTTGCCTCTTCATAGCTTCTGGTGGTGCCTGCCAACTCTTGATGTTCCTTGACTTGCAGCTGCCATCACTCCAGTCTCTGCATCTGTCAGCACATGGCATTCTCTGTGTGTCTCTGTCTTCATGTGGCATTTTCCTCTTACAAGATCATCAGTCTTACTAGATTAGGGCCCATGCTAATGACCTTATCTAAACTTTATTATATCTGCAAACACACTATTTTCAAATAAGCTTACATTCACAGTTGCCTAGGGTTAGGACTTCAATATATCTTTCTGAGGGATACAATTAACCCAGAATCTTCTCCCCTAATTTCCTTTTCACAATACTCATTCCCTGTATTGTGATTATTCAACGTTCACCTTCCCTGATAGACCATGCTTTCTTTTTTCACCGGATCCCCATTGTTTATGTGAATGGAGCACTTTTTGAAAGACCAGCTATGAGCTGGGAGAAAAAGTAGTGAGCTAAAGACTGGAGAAGCAGGCCAACCAAGAAATCAATGCTGTAAAGTTCTAAGCCTAAATAAAGAGCAGGCTAGAATAGCAGAATTACGGCTAGGGTTAGGCATAGAGTGGGTAGAGAAGTGGGGGAGGTAAAGAAGGGTCAACTCAAGAACACATTTTATAAGAACAGAATTCCAGTTTGTTCCCTCTCTTCTGCATGAAGTTTGCCAGTCTTCTGGGAAGGAGGCAGAGCTATAAAGTTTTGAACTTTCCTCCAGAGTTGCTGAAATGCTTTCTCACATCCTCACTCTTCTCTTAGTCTAAGGGATGTGATTATGTTCCCACAAGGTGGGTTCCTCAAAAGAAATTTTATGATCCACAGGAAAGAAAACAGGACACAGAGAGCGTACAAAATATTTATGGACATATTGCTACATTTTTAAAGGTTTTCTTTATTCCCTTTTCCTGAATAGACAATTTTGTGTATATGATTCAATGGCTGACTATCCATTCCCTTGAGTCTCTGCTTCCCAGCCCACATACAGTGTAGCCCTCAGTTCACTACCACTTTATGCAAATCACAATCAAGGTTTCACAGTATATGATATGAAAACCTTTCAACTTGGTAATTTAAAAAACTCTTATGAAGGTATTGATAAAAGTTGATGTTAGTGGCTAAAATCAGTGAAAATAGTCTGCGTGCTTAGTTTATGCATATTTCCTTTTACTTTTGTATTAGGGATGTGTTAGTTCCTTCTCATGCTACTGAAAAAGACATTTCCAAGACAGGGTAATTTATAAAGAAAAATAGGTTTTATGGACTCATGGTTTCACATGGCTGGGGAAACCTGACAATCATAACAGAAGGTGAAAAGCATATCTTGTTTGGTGGCAAATAAGAGAGAAAATGAGAGCCAAGCAAGAAGTGAAACCCTTATCAAACCATCAGATCTCGTAAGACTCATTCACTACCACGAGAACAGTATGGGGGAAACTGCCTCCATGATTCAATTATCTCCCTCCGGGTCCCTCCCACAACATGTGGGAATTATGGGTGCTACACTTCAAGATGAGATTTGGGTGGGGACACAACCAAACCATATCAAGGGGTAACAAGAGTCTTGGTGAAAGTCCAGCTTTTTATTAGTTGTAACAGATTCTTTTTGATTACTTATTTTCAATAAGGATATTTTTAAGTCTAGTTGTGGAATATATGGGAGATAGAAGGTGTGATTTGAAGAAAAACTTCGAGATCTACTGGTTTACTTAATTAAGATCTACTGGTCTAACATTCTGTGAGATAATTCTAATACATGCTTGCATACATACATTTATATTTAAATTATTTGTCATTTATTTTAAAGTTCTATAAAAATGATTTTAGAGAGTGGTTCTCAAGCAGGGGTGATGTTTGCTCTAAGGAGACATTTTACAGCTTTTAGAGACATTTTTGGTTGTCATACGGGGTTTGGGGGATAGTGCTACAGACACCTAGTGGGTAAAGGCCAGGGATGTTGCTAAATATCCTGCAATGCACAGTACAGTTCCTGCGACAAATAATTACCCAGTTCAAGACGTCAGTAGTGCTGAGGTTGGGAAACCCTGGTTTAGAGAAGAAACACTTAGCTGATGGGAAAAAAATTTGATTTATTTTTCTCAATTTCTCCTTTTTTTCCCTTTTAATTCTGTCCTATTCCATAATCTCACTACAAAGTCTTAAGTACTAATTCATGACATGGAAAAGTAAAAAGAAAGAGGAGATGAGTTCTCTTCTTAATGCTAAATAATTTTCTAGTAGGAAATTAGGTAGTAATACACACTTCTCAAAGTAGCTAAGCCAACTATTAGAGAGCCCTGGTATCCTAATTGAATCAATGTGATGGGGACAACACCTGTTTACTACTAGGAATGAGAAATATTCTATCTGTAAGCTATTGTTGAAAATGAGGCTATCATCTTCACTGGCTATCACTGGCTGCTATCATTTAAGAAAGAGAGAGGGAGTTTAGAGAAGAAACACTTAGCTGATGGAAAAAAAAATTGATTTTTTCTTAGGGGTCCGATGAGCCCCCCTAAACATAAAAATGAAGAAAAATCTTGAGTCTTTTCAAGAAAAATTTCAGATACCTAACTAGCCTTCAATAATAAACAGTTTAATACAAGAAGGTAGTAATAATTTAAAGCCATGGCCACCCAAACCAGTTAGAGCCACAAGATGTTTAGTTCCCCATAAAAACTAAAGATAACATATTGATCTATGTCCCTGAGTTGTTTTTAAGAAACCTGGACCCCTACCAGATGAAAAATGCTGATTGTTATCACATAAACCTTTGATAAGAAAAGCTGAGGACTAAACTCTAATTAGCATTCTGTATTCTAAATCTCTTCTGGAGGATCCTAGAAAGAGTCATGCCCATAGGTCAGACTTTAACGTTCATTTCTGCTGACTCCAAGCTGTCAGACAGTCTTTCTTGCTTTACCAATTGCAAATCAAAAAATCTCTGAATCCACCTATGATCTGTAAGCCCCTGCTTTAAGATTTCTTACCTGTTGGGGCCAAGCCAATGTATAGCCTCTATATATTGACTTATAACTTTGCCTGTAATCTCTGCCTCCTGCCTTTAAAAATCCTTTGATGTGAGCTCTCAGGAGTTTGGGTTTTAAGCATTAGCTTCCCAATTCTCCTTGCTTGGCACCCTACAATAAACACTTCACTTTGCTCTTGCTGCAAATTCTGATGTCAGTGTTTGGTTTTGCTGCACTGGGCAGGTAGACTCAAGTTCAGTTCGATAACAAAACAAATCTAACTCTAATATTTATTCAGAAACAAAAAGAATCTACCAATGGAGAGAAGTCCCATTCCCTGCTCTTCTCCACCTCCACCAACAATCCAGAAGTAAAGGACCTTCTGAGATAAAGTCATGGGTTTGGATTCCTAAGAACCAGGGTATAATTATGGTAATGTGATGCTTCTGGCATTTATAGAACAGAAGTATATGGCAGCATTTACACCTGACATTTAAAACTATATAAATCTGAGAATAGATACTAGGTTGATTGTTTTAGAGTTTTCTAATTGTTGCCTATATTTAGATTTCTAATAAAGGCAGTATAATTAATACCTCTGTCATAATGACAAGTTCTGTTATGCAAAAAATAAATCTGAGAATAAGACTAATAGTGATATTCAAAGAATGCATTATTATAAATGTTTAAGGATGATTGTTCTTAACTTCCACATGGCTTACTCTCTCACTTTATTCACCCCTCATCTTGTCAGAAAGGCCTTTCAGGTCCGCTTGCTCTAAAATAGAAGTTCTTGGGCCCACTGCATCACTTTCTGCTTTCCTCACTTAATTTCATTACAGAACACTTATAATCTCCTGAAAAAGTTTGTATTTATTCACTTAGTTTATCTGTTGTCTTTCTCTGCCATTTCATCCTCTCTATGATGTAAACTACATGATAACAGAAATTTTGATTTTTAAAGCTGTATTCAGCAAGCACCTGTATTTGCCAGGTACAATTCTAAGGACTTGTAGGACTCTGAAAAGTTTAACTTATTTAAGCTTCATACAACTCTCAGAAGTAGGTTATGCTGATATTCTCATTTTCCAGATGAGGAAACCAAGGAACAGAAAACTTAAGTAATTTGCCTCAAGTTACCCAGCTAGATAGTGGCAGAGTCAGGATTAGAATCAGACCTTCTCATTTCAGTGTCTTTGCTCTTAATCCTCATATTACTGTTGTGTCTGCAGATCCTAGAACAGTGTATTTTTCAGACCAGGCTTCATAAGTATTTTTTAAAAATACAAGTGTGGGTAGAAGTGCAGGTTTATTATATAGGTAAATTGTGAGTCATGGGGGTTTGTGTTCAGATTATTTCATCACCTGGGTAATAAACATAGTACCATAAGTAGTGTTTCAATCTTCACCCTCCTCCAATTATCCACCCTCAACTGGGCCTTGATTTCTGTTTTCTTCTGTGTTCATGTGTACTCAACATTTAGCTCCCACTTATAGATGAGAACATGTGGTATTTGGTTTTTTGTTCCTGTGTTGGGTTGTTTAGGATAATGGCTTCCAGCCCCATCCATGTTGGTGCAAAGGACATAATCTTGTTTTTTTTATGGCTGTGTAGTATTCCACGTAGTATATGTACCACATTGTCTTTATCCAGTCTACTGTTAATGGGCATCTAGACTGATTTCTTGTCTTTACTATTGCAAATAGTGCTGTGGTGAACATACATGTGCATCTGTCATTATGGTAGAATGATTTATATTTCTTTGGGTATATAGCCAATAATGGGATTGCTGGGTCAAGTGGTAGTTCTTTTCTAAATTATTTGAGACATTGCCAAACTGCTTTCCTCAATGGCTGAACTAATTCACGTTCCCACTAGTAGTGTGTAAATGTTCTTTTATTCTCTGCAACTTCACCAGCATCTGTTACTGCATTAGTCTGTTCTTGCACTACTATAAAGAAATACCTGAGACAGGGTAATTTATAAAGAAAAGAGATTTAATTGACTCATGATTCTGCAGGCTGTACAGGAAGCATGAGTGAGGAGGTCTCAGGAAACTTACAAACATGGCAGAAAGCAAAAAGGACTATGACAAGAACAGCATCAAAGGAGAAATCTGCCCCCATGATCCAATCACCTTCCACCAGGCCCCACCTGCAAGATTGGGGACTATACTTTGACCTAAGAGTTGGGTGGGGACACAGACCCAAACCTTATCATTCTTCCCCTGACCCCTCCTAAATTGCACGAACTTCTCATATTTCAAAACACAGTCATGCCTTCCCAAATTCTTAACTCATTCCAGTATTAACTCAGAAGTCCACAGTCCAAATTCCAAAGTTTCATCTGAGACAATGGTAGACCTTTCCACCTCTGAGCCTGTAAAATAACAAAGTGGTTACTTTCAAGATCCAATGGTAGTATAGGCATTGGATAAACACTCCCTTTCCAAAAGGAAGAAATTGGCCAAAAGGCAGAGACTATAGACTCTGTATAAGTCCAAAATCCAGCAGGGCAGGCATTAAATTTAAAAAAAAAATTTCAGTAGGGTTTTGTGGAACAGATGGTGTGTTGTTACATGGATAAGTTCTTCTGTGGTGATTTCTGAGATTTTGATGCACCCATCACCCAAGCAGTGTACACTGCACCCAATGTATAGTCCTTTATTCCTATCCCCTCTCCCACCCTTCCCACAGAGTCCTCAAAGCCCATTGTATCATTCTTATGCCTTTGTGTCTTCATAGTTTAGCTCCTACTTACAAGTGAGAACATGCAATGTTAGATTTTCCATTCCTCAGTTACTTACCTTAGTATAATGGTCTCCAACTCCATCCAGATTGCTGTGAATGTCATTATTTTGTTCCTTTTTATGGCTGAGTAGTATTCCATCATATTTTATATGTATAATACTGTCTTTATTCACTCATTGATTGATGGGCATTTGGTCTGGTTCCATATTTTTGCAATTGCGAATTGTGCTGCTATAAACATGCATGTGCAAGTATCTTTTTCATAAAATGACTTATTTTCCTTTGGGTAGATACCCAGTAGTGAGATTGCTGGATCAAATGGGAGTTCTACTTATAGTTCTTTAAGGAATCTTCAAACTGTTTTCCACAGTGGTTGCACTAGTTTACATTCCCACCATCAGTGTAAAAGTGTTCCTTTTTCACCACATCCATGACAACATCTATTATTTTTTGATTATGGCCACTCTTACAGGTGTAAGGTGGTATCGCATTGTGGTTTTGATTTGCATTTCCCTGATAATTATTGGTTGAGCATTTTTTCATATGTTTGTTGCCTATTTGTATATATACTTTTAAGAATTGTCTATTCATGTCCTTAGCTCACTTTTTGATGGGCTTATTTGCTTTTTTCTTGCTAATTTGTTTGAGTTCCTTGTACATTCTGGATATTAGTCCTTTGTTGGAGTCATAGTTTGCAAAAATTTTTGTCTGTGTACTCTGCTGACAGTTCCTTTTGCTGTGCAAAAGCTCTTGGGTTTAAGTAAGTCCCATCTATTTATCTTTCTTTTTGTTGCATTTCCTTTTGGGTTCTTCGTCATGAAATCCTTGCCTAAGACAACGTCTAGAAGGAATTTGTAGCTTGGTTTTAGCAGTATAGTCATTTTCGCAATACTGACCCTACCAATCCAGGAGCAAGGGATGTGTTTCTATTTGTTTATGTCAATTCATGATTTATTTCAGCTGCATTTTGTAGTTTTCCTTGTAGAGCTTTTTTACCTCCTTGGTTAGATATATTCCTAAGTATTTTATTTTTATTTTTTTGCAGCTATTGTGAAAGGAGTTGAGTTCTTAATTCGATTTTCATCTTGGTCGCTGTTGGTGTATAGCAGCACTACTGATTTGTGCACATTGATTTTGTATCCTGAAACTTGACTGAAGTTTCAGTTTCATTTATCATCAGATCTAGGAGCTTTTTGGATGAGTCTTTAGGGTTTTCTAGGTATACAATTGTATCATCCACGAAGAGTGACAGTTTTGTATACAAAACTGTGAGGGGCAAGAGGAGGGATAGCATTAAGAGAAATACCTAATGTAGATGACGGGTTGATGGATGCAGCAAACCACTATGGCATGTGTATACCTATGTAACAAACCTGCACATTCTGCACATGTATCCTAGAACTCAAAGTATAATAATAATAATAATAAAATGTTAACACATTTCCACATCAACGTTTGTTAATTTAACAAATATTTATTGAGTGCTGTGTGTCTGAGACACATCCATGAGAAAAGATAAAATCTAAACACCAATTAAAATGAAGATCCCTGTTTGTACAATAGTTAAATTTTAGCAGTCAATATTTTATTGTTCATTCTTCAATGGTAAAGCTACTGTAGTTTGTTTTTGAATACTCGTAAGTAGTCATAATCCCTGAACATTATAGACTGCAGAGTTCAACAGTAACTTTGAGAATAACATAATAATTGAGTCTGGTTCCCTGGTGGAAGGAAAAATATTAAGGAGAATAAGTTTTTAAAGAATAAATATATTACATGAAAAAAATTTGTAAGTGGGAACTAGCTTTATTAATCTACATTTATTGCATCCCCATATGAGGGATATGACATGGTTTGGCTTTGTCCCCACCCGAATCTTATCTGGAACTGTAATCTCCATAATCCCCACATGCCAAGGGAGGGACCTGGGGAGAGGTGATTGGATCTTGGGACAGTTTCCCTTATGCTGTTTTGGTGATAGTGAGTGAATTCTCATGAGATCTGGTTGTTTGATAAGTGTGGGGCTCTTCCCCTTTAGTGCACTCTCTCGCTCTTTCTTGCCACCTTGTGAAGAAGGTACTTGCCTCTCCTTCCCCTTCTGACATGATTGTGAGTTTCCTGAGGCCTCCCCAGCAATGCAGAACTTTGAGTCAATTAAAACTCCTTTGTTTATAAATTACCCAGTCTGGAGTAGTATCTTTATAGCAGTGTGAAAATGGACGAATGCAGGACAGATATAATCAAGAAAGAAGAGTGCTATGACTGAAGGATGATCACTATATTGCAGAGACCCATAAGAGAGCTCCAGGTTCTGCCTAGGGGCATGAGAAAAGGCTGTAAAATATTTGCCCATGGAGGAGAAACAGTTCATTCCAAGAAGAAAGAACAGCTTTTTCTAAGGCACACATAAATTTCAAAAATTAGTCAATTCAATGCAAACATTTAATGATACAAATTAATATTTTTTCTACCATCAGTAAGTGATGAAATGCATGCTGTGCTTATAAATGTATAATAGATTTTTGTGAGTGTGTTTTGATTTTTTTCCCCATTGTATCAAGTTGAAGATTCTGCATACACGCTGAGGGCTCAATCAATAAAAACTGAGAGCTGCTGGCTCCTCAGGGTGCCTGTGACTGCAATCCCTGGAGAGCATGCATTTTCTCTGAGCTTCTCTAGGAAAATTTTCTCCACAAAATGGACCAATTAGTAACAATCTTGTCTACCACACAGGGCATTTCTGAAGATCCAATAAGACAATTTGATGCATATCTGTATTTGTTAATATGGTACCTTTTGAGATATTTATAATAGATATAAAGTTGGTTTATAGTAATAACTCAAGGAAATATAATAATAAACTATAAATACAAAATTGGGGCAAATAAAAAGAAAATAAGAATCTGAATCATGAAAGACAATATTATTGTCGAGTCGGACCTTAAATTTGATGAGACGTATTAAGGCAGCCAAAAGAAAGAGTGACACATAATTGATGATTCTCACATTAAAAGAATCATGCCACATAGTTTTGCAGGGAAAGCAGGGCTTTTCCTAAAAGGAAAGAAATCAAAGGACATGTCCTTCTTTTGAAATTTTGGGGATACAGTGATAGACGTAGTGAACGATCTCCTCAACGATTATTTTCAATAATGGTATCAACATTAATATGGACTCTGTTAGGGCTAAGCGATTGCTCCAAGTATGTAATATGACATCTGCTGATTCAATGTGATCCCAGGATAGAATTCAAAGTATGGGTAGGAGTGACTAGATTATGTTGTCTTTAAATGATCTTCAATAATGTCATTTTCTCTTAGCCAGTGATTTGATACATTTGCCATAGCAATGAGGTAGTATTTTCTGATCAGATTCTAGCTTTAAAAATTTATAAACTATCTCAAGTATAAAAATATATATGTAGAGATTAGCATGCACCTATGTACCTACCACATAGAATTAACAATGATAACATTTGCTTTAGATGAAAAAAATTATAGATAAATTAGAAGGCCCTTTGGTTTGGTGCCCAGTCCTTTTTCTGCTTCCTCTCTTCATGAAGTTGGTTTGTATCCCTTATGTACACATTTTTGAAACATTTACCATATCTGTATGTATTCATGAACAAAGGTATCATTTTGTTTTCTCAGCAGTCATGTAAGTGACAGAACTCTGTATATATAATTTTAAAATTTGGTTTATTTCCACTAAATATTTTTACTTTAAAAAATAATTTTATGTATTATTTTAAGTAAGTGCTACATGCATATGATACCAAGAATACAAAAGGGTATTTCATGAAATGTATGTCTTTCAAGAATATTGATCCTCAAGCCAAACATTCCACTTTCCCAGAGGCAAAACCATTAGTTCTTGTGCACTCTCCAGATATATACTATATATGTACTTTTATGTAGTTTAAATTTCAAGTTTTCTTTGTTTTCTTTTCAGAGTTGGGGTCTTGCTCTGTTGGTCAGGCTGGAGTGCAGTGGCGTGATCATGGGTCACTGCAGCCTTGAACTGCTGGGCTTAAGGGATCCTCTCACCTCAGTCTCCTAAATAGCTGGGACTACAGGCTCAGGCCACCATGCCTGGTAAGTTAAAAAAAATTTTTTTAGAGACAGAGTCTCGCTATGTTGCTGAAGCTGGTCCCCAATTCCTGGCCTCAAGCCATTCTCCTGCCTCATTTCCCTCAGTTGCTAGGATTATAGGTGTGAGCCACTGCACCTGGCTCTAATTTTTCTTATTATGAGTGAAATTAAACATCTTTTTATATGTTTAATAGTCATTTGTAATTCTCTTTCTATGAACTGTGTTTTTAATATATTTTGACCACTTATCCGATGGATTTTCCCCTTTGGTTTTTAAGAGCTCTTAGAGGGCCTATATAAAAATTTGTTTTCTAAGCTTATTTTCCTGGGTTGTTATTTCTGTTTGTCTTTTTTTCCTATGGAGAAATTATTAATTTTTATTCCACTGGAATGAGGGATCCTTTTCTTTTATAGCTTATGGCTTTTTAGTGGCATCCTTCCCTGTGCTGAGGTTAACATTTTTTTTTTCATTTGTTTCTCATGTTTTTACAGTTCTGTATTTCATTCATGTAAATCTTTCAGCAGTCTGGCATTTATGTTGGTGATGAAGGAGAAATCTAAGTTTTTATATATATATATATATTTAGATTACCACTCAGTTGTCTGAACATCTGTTTAATGTTTTAGGAGGCACTGATTTGCGAGGCACTTTTATCATATCCTAAACTTACCTGTACTGATGGATCTATTCTGGACCATTCATTTTCTTTCATTGTTCTGTCTATGCCTGTATTTCCATCTTATTTCACTGTATTGCTTTAATTATAGCACCTTAATAACCTATTTTAATACTTGGAAGTGTTATAATACACTTCGATATTTGGTTATTCTTACTTTTTTATTTTTTAGATGAGCATTGTAATCACCTTGTCCACTTTCTAAAAGAATCATGTTGGTATTTTTCATTGAGATCATGTCAAATTTTTAAGTAATTTAATTAATTAATTATTAAAATATTTTCAACATTTATGTTAGATTCAAGGTGTACATATGCCAGTCTGTTACATAGGTATGTTGCATGATGCTGAGATTTGGAATATAAATAAGCCCATCACTCAGATAGTGGGCATAGTACCCAACAGTTAGTCTCTCAATCCTTGCCCAGCTCTCTCCCTGGCCGCTGTAGTTGTCCCCAGTGTCTATTGTTCCTGTCTTTGTGTCCATGAATACCCAGTGTTTAGCTTCCAATTATAAGTGAGAAGAAGATCATGCTAAATTTATAGGTAAATTTAGGGTACCTTGATATCATTATATGATGTTAGGCCTTTATATACAAGAACTTCATTTGACTGGACACTAGTTCTTATTTTTATTCATTCCCTTTTCTTCTTTTTTGTCACATTGTAAAGTTTCCTTCATGTATATTTTGCATTTTTCATGATCAGTGTTTTTAATTTTTTTTGTTGTGCTGTTGTTACTGAATATAGGGTATTTTAATCTATTATGTTTTTAACTGGTGATTGCTTATGTACACATAGGCAATTGATTTCTGTACATTAATGTCTCCTCTACTGCTCTGTCACATTGTCTTAATACTTAGAATAGTTTTCTTAGGTGAATCTCTTGGATTTTCTAGGTGCCCAATTATATTATCTATAAAATAATAATTTCATCTGTTTTCTCCCCAGTTTTTATGCTGATTATGTATTTCCCTAGTTAATTGCATTTTTTTTTTTTTTTTTTTTTACTATTGGCGATAGTGGTATTTTTCTTTTATTTTTAATTGTACATTTTAAAATGTTTTTTCACTGAGCAAGATGCTGGCCAATATCATTATGTTTAGGAAGTATTTGTTCCTATTTAAAAATCTGTATTTTTATTTTTAAACATGAATGAATAAATGTTGAATTTAAGAAGTCCCTTTTCAGCATCTACTGAGATTAATAATATGTTTTTAAATAATACTAGGATGAATTATATGATTTTCTTATAAGTGAATCATTCTTGAATTCCTGATGAACTATATTTGCTAATATTTTATTCGTAATCTTGTTTCAGTAGTCATGTGAATGTGGTTTATAATTTTGTTATATGGTTATGTTGGTTTTTAGTATCAATATTATTCTAGTTTTGTAAGAATAAGAGATATCTTTTTCTATGCTCTGAAACAGTTAAAGAACATTGAGATTTTAAAGTTTTAAACATTCAGTAAAACTCCACAGTAAAATTATCTGATTATGTTGCTTTATTTGGGAGAGTGGTTGTTATTTGACAATTTTCTCTATTTTTAATGGTAATTCATCTGTTTAGGTTTTTATCTTTCTGGATTTAGTCTTGGCAATTTATATTTTCACAAAAAATGAGTCATGCATGCAGGTTTTCAGATTTATTTTTTTTTAAATTTAGAAAATTATCCTCCATTGGTTTTGCAATTTTCTTCATATCTGTGGTTTTTGATGTCTTTGTCATTTTAACTTTGTGTGTTTATGTGCTCCCTTTTCTTGCTTAGATTATCTAAGAGTTTATCTATTTTATTAATTCCCTCCTTCCCCAGAACTCAGTTCTAACATATATTCATTAGCTCTATCTTCATCTCTGTTTTCTCATTCACTAATTTTCCCTTTGATTTTTTAAATTTCTGTTTTGACTTATGTTCATTTTATTCTTTTACTAATGTTTTCAGTTTAATGTTTAATCCATTTATTTTTATTCTTTGTTTATTAATATATGTATTTAAGTTTATGAATTTTTCTTTTCGGTACATCTTCCTCTGTGGCAGGAATAATAATAACTAACATTTATTAGGTGCTCATCATGTCTTAGGGAATGTTCTAAAAGTTTTCAACAGCACTACAAAATGGTTTTGATTATTATTATTGTAGTAACAATAATAATCAGTGAAAAAACTTAAGCCTTGAGGTTTCAAACAATAACAACAATGACAACAACAACAGCAGCAACAACTACAAAACAAAGAACTTCCTTTCCTAAGGCCAGGCCGTCAATAAAGGTCTCTAGGAAGACAGAAAGCGGAAAGTGTACCAGGATTTTGTTAGCTTTTCTGATCTCTGACTCTGATTTGGCAGTAGCCAAGCTTAGTTTTTATATACCAAGCAAAAAAACAATAGCATTTCTCTCTGCTGACTTGTGAGGAGCAGAATTTGCCTTTGTTTAATACCAGGAGTTTGTTTGATAGGCAAGGATAAGTACGCAAGAGAAGTTTGGAGACAGTAAGATGGCAAATAGAAGGAGGGGTTGTTTATAAGTTCTGCGTTTGCCTCACCATTGATAGCTGTATTACTAGTGTAGAGAGGAAAAGTCAGGATAACCGGATGAACATCACACCGACATTCCTTATTGCACTCTGCACAACTGTACTTTCCTGTATCATATTACATCTGTCGTACACCATTAGGCTTTCCTCTGTGGATTCTTCAATAGCTTCTAAAAAGTCAAAAATCAGTACTTGGACAAGTAGTCAAGACGGACCAATATGTTGGTTTCAGTAATACTAACCATAGAAAGAACACATATTTCTGTAGATTTATATCTGTATTATTAGTATATGCTCTTTTTAAATCCACATAGTAACACCTTTGTAGATGATCTACACACATCTCCTTCTTTGTAGGACATCTGAGTTCGTCACACTAGCCACAGCTGATTGGAACAGGTATGGACATCTAACTCAAAGTGGGAGAATAAATTTTTCTTTCCTAGAAATTGAAGCACAGGGACTTCAGTGAATTTTTGTTGGATTTGCAACTAGAGAGGCTATTTAAAGTGACCTGGCGTAATCATGTGCATACTAAAATAGAGAAAATTAGGTTTGGGAAATAGAGAGAGACAGACAAGGAGAGGGAGAGAAATTTAGCGTTTATGGAGGGTCAGTAGAAATGGACGGTTCTGTGACTCCAAAAGAGATAAAGTGAATGGTGTCATTTATTGAGTGGTTCCACTTCTTTGTGACACCTAGTTGTATCTCCTACTACTGAGTTCCAGGAGACATTCTTGTATTCTATCTTTTGCTTAAACTCAGTCCAAGGAGTTCTGTTTCTGGCAACCAAACAATCCCCTCACTAAGAAAATAATGTTAACATCAAACAATTTGAAAGTAGAGAAATACACTGTAATGCCGAGGTTATATACATATACAAACATACATATACGGAAGGACCAAAACAAAATATTAAAATCTTTCCTACATTCCATGGTATTCCCTGAAATATGTTTATTCATGACCAGTATTGAAAAAGATGATAATACATGCTAATTTAAATGGTGAATTTTACATAATCATAAAACTATAGTGCTTAAAAGGAGAGCAGATGATTATCAGTTTATCTTAATTTCCCTACCTGTTCCTTGGAGGGCTATGCCACTATTATATGCCATAACACTTAGATAGGAAATATTATTAGAGATGAAAAATTTTTAATTTAATATAGATTTGGTATTTTCTCTTCTTTTTAAGGTTTTCTAGCAGCAGTTATTTCTCAAGTGCTAGAATCTTCACGTAGATGAGAAGTTGAAACTTTTAAGATAATTTTGTGAATAGGCTGTATTCAACAAATATTTATTGAATTCTATTTTTAGCCAAGCATATAGTCCTAAGCCTGTCTGTTGTTTAATAGGTTAGGCCACAGAAAGTTGTTTCTAGGTAAATGGGAAGCTCAGGAGGAAGCCTGGGAAAACAAGCATGAATTGTTCACCTATTAGGGGCAAATTCAGGTCAGACGCTATCTGGATTGAGACAATCTTCTCACGTCTTGTTCAGCTAGTGAGGTAATCTCTGACATTGAACTCCATGGGACCCAGGAAGACTTTCATGAGCCCTGGAGATGCACTGCAATTTGCAGGAAGAGGAAATGGAAGCATTGGTTCAGAAAAACCCAAAAGCCAACTATGGCTTTTCTTATTGAAAAGTCAGCTGGAAATGTGCCTCACTTAAATAGAGTCAAAATGCAGATTACAAAATATAGCATCATGACCAGTAAGATAGAAGAACTGTGGGATTCCGGTATGGTTAAGATATATGTAAATGGACTATTTAAAGTCCAAAAAATTTCAGAGTGTAATTTATCGAGATCTTTAATGCAGGATATCTTATCTCCTATAGGATATAATTCTTACTCTGTTTTGGTTGTAATCATGTGAGTAAGCGAGAATTGGGAATAGGTATCAGAAGACCACTTTTTTTTCTTTTTCTTTTTTTTTATGACAGTCTTGCTCCATCACCCAGACTGGAGAGCCAGGGGCGTGATTTCGGCTCACTGCAACCTCCACCTCCAGGGTTCAAGCGATTCTCCTGCCTCAGCCTCCCAAGTACCGAGGAGCTGCGATTGCAGGTGTGCCACCATGCCCAGTTAAAGTGGCCACCTCCTTCTTCCTCCTCCTCCTCCTCTTCTTCTTCTTCCTCCTCTTCTTCTTCTTCTTCTTCTTCTTCTTCTTCTTCTTCTTCTTCTTCTTCTTCTTCTTCTTCTTCTTCTTCTTCT